>NC_069506.1:22631994-22719494 GCF_027579735.1 Bombina bombina
TTCTTTTATCTCTGTTCATTGTATCCCAAGCCTGATCTATAAAGCCACTGAGTAGATAATAATTATAATTTGTATTTTCTTAAGTGGACATTTAGGATATAGTGTACTGACAGGGACACTGAGCGGTCGCAATGCAAATACAGATCTTAAGTTTAGGTCATTATGGAACTGTTTCTTTTTATGGGATGGATAAGAGTTCATTTCATCCATTCTTTTATAATCTTGCACTTGAAATGTGTCATTGGAAGAGAAGTGGGTGGAATAAAACGCTCCTATCTTTATGCTTGATCATAAACCCCAGACGTGTCATTTCAGAAGGAATGAGATGAGCGCCCACTTAATAATCCTGTCCACTTCTTCCCGCTAAGTGCAGCCATCAATGTGTCAGAAACCGCATCCCTCAGCGTTTCATAGACATGGACAAAGCGCAGAAACATTTTCACTGTATCCATGAACTAAATGGTTCCTACCAATGTCACTGTTGCTGTGTGGCGTAATGCGTCCTAGGTAAAATGTGTTTGTAAAAGAACTTGTGTGCAAAAAACACAAAGAAACAGATATTTATGACCAGCCCAAAGATTTTTTTACTTTTCAACTTGAATATATTAGTGGAGGTTTTTTTTCATAAAGTATTCATCTGCGGCCAAAACAAACAATGGGGCCGATTTATCATTGTCGGACAGACATGATCCGCTGTCTGCATTTATCATTGCACAAGCATTTCTCGTATCCGATCGGGCGGATTGCTGTCCGTCGCCTCAGAGGTGGCGGACGAGTTAAGGAGCAGCGCAGCTAATAAATCGGCCCCAATGAGTCTCAAAAAGGTCTGGATTTATTACTGTTGGCCTGACCAACGGTTTAAAGGGAAAAAGTGCAAACAGAAAATGTGTTAAATAATTGTATTATTACACTGTTTGCATATAACTGTACGTGATATGCAAACAGTGAGGTTAAAAACCTATGGAATTGGCTAGATTACAAGTGGACCACTATTTATCGTTCCTGCTCGTTCGCTTTACTTCGCACAACTTCGACGGTTTTGCTCGCATGCTAACCCTGTAAGAGACCTGAGTATTAGCCACAGGTACCAGAGATTGTAAAATACCTTTGTATTAGCCACAGATAACAGCAATTGTAAAATACCTTAGTATTAGCCAAGGATTACAGCAATTGTAAAATACCTTAGTATTAGCCACACATACCAGCAATTGTAAAATACCTTAATATTAGCCACAGATACCAGCAATTGTAAAATACCTTAGTATTAGCCACAGATACCAGCAATTGTAAAATACCTTAGTATTAGCCACAGATAACAGCAATTGTAAAATACCTTAGTATTAGCCATCAATTGTAAAATACCTTAGTATTAGCCACAGATACCAGCAATTGTAAAATACCTTAGTATTAGCCACAGATACCAGAGATTGTAAAATACCTTTGTATTAGCCACAGATAACAGCAATTGTAAAATACCTTAGTATTAGCCACAGATAACAGCAATTGTAAAATACCTTAGAATTAGCCACACATACCAGCAATTGTAAAATACCTTAGTATTAGCCACAGATACCAGCAATTGTAAAATACCTTAGTATTAGCCACAGATAACAGCAATTGTAAAATACCTTAGTATTAGCCACAGATAACAGCAATTGTAAAAATACCTTAGTATTAGCCATCAATTGTAAAATACCTTAGTATTAGCCACAGATACCAGCAATTGTAAAATACCTTAGTATTAGCCACAGATAACAGCAATTGTAAAAGACTTTAGCATTGGCGACAGTTATAGAAGAGTGAGGGCCTGAGATTCTCTATAAAAATCTCTCTCTTAGTGCTACAAAATCCTTTATAAAGTTCTTATTTAACCTACTTGATAGCTTGGCATTTCGTAGATTTCTATATGCATATGAGACACATACTGTACATTAATTTATAGGGGCCGATTTATCAAGGGCCAAATGGCCCCTGTTGCTCCTGTTTTCGCGCGAGCCTTCAGGCTCGCCGGAAACAACAGTTATGAAGCAGAAGTTTTAAGACCCCTGCTCCTTAACTTGTCCTCCTGCTCTGAGGCTGCGGACATCAATCTGCCAGATTGTGTATGATCGGGTTGATTGACACGCCCTGCTAGCGGCCAATTGGCCGTGAATCTGCAGGGGGCTACATTGCACAAGTAGTTCACAATGTTAAATGCCGACAGTGTATGCTCTCGGCATTCAGCAATGTCTGTCGGACATGATCCGCTTGATAAATAGGCCCCATAGTGTCCAACAAATAAAGCAGTTTTAATAGCGTATGGTAGAAAGATGAAAAATATATTAAACAGAGTATGCATTCAAAATGATTTCAATAATACACTCTGAGATTTGAATAAAGAATGAGAATTCATTTTACTTAGTAAAACATTTATTGAGAGTACAAAGCGAAAGACCAAAAAGTCCAGTTATTGTGTTTAACACAGAACAAAAAAAGGTCCCAAATAGGTTGTTCATATTTTATAACCGCTAACAACTTGCCAAAAATAAACCCCGTTCTCATAACTGTCACTGTATGTAGCTGCTGTGATTAATATTATTTGTTCATTTAAGCGCACAGGCTCATACAGCTGAACTCTTCTCAGATTGTAGCGCAGACATTTTCTTTGCACACGTAGCCTGTCAGAATCAGAGGGAACGACGCTTATTACTAAATAAATTCTGGTAACCATTTGCTTCTTCTTGGCAGACAGTAAGGTCTAGATGCTCCTAGCCACCTACAGTAAGGGGGGCGGGGGACCTTTTTACAGCTTTTTGCAGTGCTAGCATCTTGTGTAAGTGCAACCTCACTCTGGATATTCCATAGACTGGATACTGGATGTTGTAGCCTTTTAAAACATAAAGGACTCAGAACTTCTCCTAGTGCAGGTTAAACTTTTAACAGAATGATTCCAAGAAAGTATACGAAATGGATTCTCACATTCCAGTTTGCACAATGAAATCGTGCAAACAAGGCAGGCTGGATGTTACAGACACTAGCTGTCTGAATCAGGTCTCCCTGCATTGTTCTTTCAAATGGTTTAAACAAGTGGTGTATGGTGCTCCAAAGTGAAAAAGTAGTTAAAAAGCAGACTACTTAAAAAACAGTTTTAGTTTAAAAACATATAAATCATACCACGTGTTTCTCAGCTGACTGGCTGTTTCATCAGGCATGTAACAAGTGTAAATGAGAAGCACAATATACACACATACGTTACAATTAATTACCATAGGGCCAATAGGGCCTTGCCCCAATCAGTCAGCTGGAGACTGCAAATCCCAGCCTGCGCATATTGCACTTTATTAGTGCACACACCCTTGTGACAGCCTGCGCATATTGCACTTTATTAGTGCACACACCCTTGTGACAGCCTGCGCATATTGCACTTTATTAGTGCACACACCCTTGTGACAGCCTGCGCATATTGCACTTTATTAGTGCACACACCCTTGTGACAACCTGCGCATATTGCACTTTATTAGTGCACACACCCTTGTGACAGCCTGCGCATATTGCACTTTATTAGTGCACACACCCTTGTGACAGCCTGCACATATTGCACTTTATTAGTGTACACACCCTTGTGACACCCTGCGCATATTGCACTTTATTAGTGCACCCACCCTTGTGACAGCCGGCGCATATTGCACTTTATTAGTGCACACACCCTTGGGACAGCCTGCGCATATTGCACTTTATTAGTGCACACACCCTTGTGACAGCCTGCGCATATTGCACTTTATTAGTGTACACACCCTTGTGACAGCCTGCGCATATTGCACTTTATTAGTGTACACACTACACACCCTTGTGACAGCCTGCACATATTGCACTTTATTAGTGCACACACCCTTGTGACAGCCTGCGCATATTGCACTTTATTAGTGCACACACCCTTGTGACAGCCTGCGCATATTGCACTTTATTAGTGTACACACCCTTGTGACAGCCTGCGCATATTGCACTTTATTAGTGCACACACCCTTGTGACAGCCTGCGCATATTGCACTTTATCAGTGTACACACCCTTGTGACAGCCTGCGCATATTGCACTTTATTAGTGCACACACCCTTGTGACAGCCTGCGCATATTGCACTTTATTAGTGCACACTCCCTTGTGACAGCCTGCGCATATTGCACTTTATTAGTGCACACTCCCTTGTGACAGCCTGCGCATATTGCACTTTATTAGTGCACACACCCTTGTGACAGCCTGCACATATTGCACTTTATTAGTGTACACACCCTTGTGACAGCCTGCGCATATTGCACTTTATTAGTGCACACTCCCTTGTGACAGCCTGCGCATATTGCACTTTATTAGTGCACACACCCATGTGACAGCCTGCGCATATTGCACTTTATTAGTGTACACACCCTTGTGACAGCCTGCGCATATTGCACTTTTTTAGTGCACACACCCTTGTGACAGCCTGCGCATATTGCACTTTATTAGTGTACACACCCTTGTGACAGCCTGCGCATATTGCACTTTATTAGTGCACACTCCCTTGTGACAGCCTGCACATATTGCACTTTATTAGGGCACACTCCCTTGTGACAGCCTGCGCATATTGCACTTTATTAGTGCACACACCCTTGTGACAGCCTGCGCATATTGCACTTTATTAGTGTACACACCCTTGTGACAGCCTGCGCATATTGCACTTTATTAGTGCACACTCCCTTGTGACAGCCTGCGCATATTGCACTTTATTAGTGCACACTCCCTTGTGACAGCCTGCGCATATTGCACTTTATTAGTGTACACACCCTTGTGAGTAGTCCCTTGTTAGCAACTTTGTATTCACTGAAAATTATCTTTGGATAAAGTTCACAATGAGGCGCTCTTCTTTACATCTTTTTTAGATTCTTCTTGCAAGTCCAATCCTGCCCGAAGAAGAGCCGACTCAGGAATTTTTAAATCACGACTTTATTGTGTTTTCATTTTAATTTTTTTTTTTACTTTATATTTAAGTTATAATAATTTTGAATTGTATACACATGATAGCGCATAATTGCACATTTTTCATTTATTAATTTTTGACTCACACACAGAGATACTCATATTGGTGATTGTATGCAAGTTGCAATTAAAACAACAATTATTTAAAGGAGAACACACAAATTGAAACCTAAGTTTCATATACACTTATTTAATTTTATCACTTTTTCTACAACACAACCATTTAAATGTGGGCCCTCTGCAAATCTCCTACTATAGGAATTTGCATTAGATATCTCTCTGGATATTGTGCACTCACTCTACTGCACATGTTTATATATAGAGGATATTAAATCTCAGTAGTTGGATTTTTCCAGTTACTAATGAATTTTTCAAAAGTGGCAAAATATTGTTAGACTCGTTGGACTCCATTTATCATCTGGCGGGCGGCCGTGGTTCGCTGTCATGAACCTCAACTGCCTGGCCTTGCAGCGAGTGGGCAGCAGTACATTACCTGCATTTAACTTTGCAAAATCCGCTGATTTGCAATGCGGCCCCCTGCAAACACACAGCCAATCATGTTCAAGAGGGGGCTTTCAATCATCCAATCCCCTTTAGGTGGCGGAGAGGTTAAGTAGCAGTGGTCTTAAGACCGATGCTACTTAAATCGTGATTCAGATAGAGCATTCAATTTTAAACAACTTTCAAATTCACTCCTATTATCTAATTTGATTTGTTCTCTTGATATCCTTTGTTGAAAAGCATACATAGGTAGGCTCAGGAGCCGCAATGCACTGCTGGGAGCTAGCTGCTAATTGGTGGCTGTACATATATGCCTCTTGTCATTTGTTCAGCTAGCTCCCAGTAGTGCAGTGCTGCTCCTTCAAAAAAGATACCAATAGAATGAAGCAAATTAGATAATAGAAATAAATTGGAAAGCTGTTTAAAATTGTATCCTCTATCTGAATCACGAAAGAAAAAAATATGGGTTTCATGTTCCTTTAAATCAAAAACAAAACAAAAAACAGGACAGTAACTTCACTGAACAGTGGCTACATTTCTAAAGACCACCAATGTAGCATCATATTTCAAGAGAATTAAAAGGACAGGAGACCCCCCAAAAAATGTATTTCATGATTTGGATATAAAATACAATTTGAAACTATTTCCAAATTGCTACTGTTATAAAATTTGCTTCATTCTCTTAGAATCCTTTGTTGAAGGAGAAGTAATGCATTACTGGGAGCTAACTGATTACATCTGGTGAGCCAATAACAAGAGAGAAATGTGTGTACTGACCAATCAGCCGCAGCATTGCTGCTGCTGAACATATGTGCATATGCTTTTCAACAAAGGAAATCAAAGAACAAAGTTTATTTGATAATACACGTAATTGAAAAGTTGTTTAAAATTGCACTTTCTATCTAAATCATGAAAGTTTAATTTTGACTTTAATGTCCCTTACGTTTTACAGTTGTGGTGGCTTTGCATGCAGAATTCTCAAATGAAGAACAGTTACGTTTTACTATCTGCATAAACTTAAATAAAAGTACTCTACATGTCCCTCACAAAAAGGGGATAAAAATCAATGCTTTGTGTAGCACTGTCAGAAAAATAAGATGAAACCACTGATCCTACTACCCCAGAGGGTGTTATATCACTGTTCTGTGTCACTGACAAACTTCAGGATGACTAGTAAGAACTCCAGAAAGATCATCCTGTTTCACTAGGGTAAATAAAAAAGGCTAAATTTATATTTAAATGGAGTTATAGCGAAAATGCTAAAAATTCTGTTATTTTTTGTCTGAAATTCCCGGTACGGAAGGGGTTAATAAATTAAGCTGAATTAGTGTTGGCTACCCCTACCTATCCCCTTAACTGCACCTGTGCAAACAACAGCTCATGGCTCATGATATATACGTGTGTGTGTGTGTATGTGTATGTGTGTATTTATATGTGTGTATGTGTATGTGTGTATTTATATGTGTGTGTGTGTGTATTTATATGTGTGTTTGTATGTGTATGTGTGTATTTATATGTGTGTGTGTGTGTATTTATATGTGTGTATGTGTGTATTTATATGTGTGTGTGTATTTATATGTGTGTGTATGTATGTGTGTGTATTTATATGTGTGTGTGTGTGTGTATGTGTGTGTGTATGTGTGTGTGTATGTGTGTTTGTGTGTGTGTATGTGTGTGTATTTATATGTGTGTGTGTATGTGTGTATGTGTGTGTGTATGTATGTGTGTATATGTGTGTGTATGTGTGTGTATGTGTGTGTATGTGTGTATGTGTATGTGTGTGTATGTGTGTTTGTGTATGTGTGTGTATGTGTGTGTATGTATGTGTGTGTATGTGTGTGTGTGTATGTGTGTGTGTGTATGTGTGTATGCGTGTATGTATGTGTGTGTGTGTGTGTGTATATGTGTGTGTATATGTGTGTGTGTGTGTGTGTGTGTATGTGTATGTGTGTGTGTGTATGTGTGTATGTGTGTGTGTATGTGTGTGTGTGTATATGTGTTTGTGTGTATGTGTGTATGTGTGTATGCGTGTATGTATGTATGTGTATGTGTGTATATGTGTGTGTGTATGTGTGTGTATGTGTGTGTATATGTGTGTGTATGTGTGTATGCGTGTATGTATGTGTGTGTGTATATGTGTGCGTGTATATGTGTGTGTGTATATGTGTATGTGTGTATGTGTGTGTGTATATGTGTGTGTGTATGTGTGTATGCGTGTATGTATGTGTGTGTGTGTATATGTGTGTGTGTATGTGTGTGTATATGTGTGTGTGTATGTGTGTATGCGTGTATGTATGTGTGTGTGTGTGTGTGTGTATATGTGTGTGTGTATGTGTGTGTGTGTATATGTGTGTGTGTGTATGTGTGTGTGTGTATATGTGTGTGTGTGTATGTGTGTATGTGTGTATGCGTGTATGTATGTGTGTGTGTGTATATGTGTATGTGTGTGTGTGTGTATGTGTGTGTGTGTGTATGTGTGTGTGTTAGTTTGTGATTGGACAACATGAGTTGTTTTGTTCTGGAAACACAGAAATCATTGAAAAGAAATAAGTTAACCCCTTCCTGTCGGTACTTATTTTTTGCATTGCAACAAAGTTCTGATGTAAAGAAATAAGTAAAAAATTTAAATCATGCGATTGCGTGATTTCAATGATGGGATCGGGTCTGGGGGAGTGTCTATGATGCTAGGCACGCCCTACAGCCCGCGATCCCAGTTAGGAAGCCGTCATGGCTTCAGGACAGCAGAACGGCTAGGACGTTCCATGCCATCGTAACGGCTCTAAAGCCCAGCACGCTAAGGACGGCATGGAACGTCCTAATGGAGGGGTTAAACAATATGTTCATTTGACAAAATAAAGCTGCATTATTAATTGCAAAATTCTTTCTTGATATGAAGGTGCATTATAATTATAATAATAATAACTAGTATTTATATAGCGCCTTTCTCCCAGTGGGACTCAAAACGCTTTTTCAGCGCTCGCTCTCAGAATTAACCAAATCGGCAGCTGATTATCATGAAGCTTACAGATTGTACTTAATGTCCCAAAGATACTGGAAACAGCTCTTGACCTTTTCACATGTGAGGTTGTAAAATGAATGCTGACAATATTTATTTTTTGTACTTTTGGTAAATAATCATCTATTTTGCATTTTTTATGTTTTTATGTTTTATTGTATGAGAAGTAGGGATGGGCGAATAATAGGATGTTGATAATAACAAATATTCTTTAAAATTCTATTATCGAATGTTATTTACAGTTTTCGAATGTCACTTTCCAATTCAAAGATTACATTTATACAACCCAGTTGTAGACTAGAAATACTATTTCGAATTTGAATGTGATATAAAATACATAGCTTAGCATTCTATTAATCGAACTAATATTTTTGAATTTTATTGAAAGATTAAAAAAACTAAAATTCGAAAATAGAAATGTTACGGTACCAACAGGATACCAAGGGTTAATACCAGATGGAAGATGCCCTGAATGTGAGATCAGCAACTCACAACCCAGCTAATTCCCCCCTCAAACATGAGACCAGGCTCCACATTGAAAGTTAAAACAGAATGCACTTTATTGAAGGCTATATGCCCAGTATTTATGCAGGTCAGACCCCAGATGGGGGGTTGAAAGAATATTGTACATTAGATAGAGGGAAAACGCCCTTTGACATGATACAATAGAATTACATTACTTAAGCAGATAAACGATTTAGTCTTTCTTATCACTTGGGCGTCTGCTCTCTGGATGTGATTAAACAATGTGAATGTTTATCACTAAACTTAATTACAGTACACAATATCTGAGGCTAGCAACCTTGTCTTTAGAAAATAGCTTCTTAAAGCTGAACAAAGTTAACTCTTTCAGTACTGACAGAAGGGTCTGTCACATAGCTCCCTCCTAGTGGAACACTCCGGCAGACCCTTTGGCGGGTCAACCTGGGGATGACCGGACTAGGAGGTGGTAGGCATGTCAGTTTGCCGGGACAAGCCATCTGCATTCCCATTTAGCTTACCGGGCCGGTAGCTGATAGTGAAGTTATAGGGTTGGAGGGCTAAACTCCACCGCAGCAATCTACCATTGTCTCCTGAGACCCGGTTAAGCCAGACTAAGGGATTGTGGTCCGTTATGAGGGAAAATTCCTGTCCATATAGATAAGGGTTCAACTTCTTCAGTGCCCAGACCAGGGCTAAACATTCCTTCTCTACTGCCGCATAACTTACTTCCCGAGGTAACAACTTTCTGCTTAGGTATGCGACAGGGTGCTCTCCTCCATCCTCCTCGACTTGACTCAGCACAGCCCCCAGTCCATACATGGAAGCATGAATGAGAAAACGTTTGTTAGGGACTGGGGCAGCCAAGACAGGGGCATTCACAAGAGCCTGCTTCAGTGCCTGAAACGCGGCTTCACAAGCTGGAGACCACAGGACCTGTTTGGGGAGGTTCTTTTTAGTCAGGTCAGTCAGGGGCTTGGCGATAGTACTGTAGTCTGGGACAAAACGTCGGTAATACCCGGCCGTCCCCAGGAAGGCTAGCACTTGGGTCTTAGTGATAGGTGTGGGCCAGTTAGCCACAGCCTCTACCTTGGCTGGCTCCGGTCTCTGGCTCCCACACCCCACTCGGTGACCCAAGTACTGTACTTCAGCCATACCTAGATGGCACTTGTCTGGTTTCAAGGTCAGGCCAGCGGCCCGAATCTTGTCCAGAACCACCCCTACATGGATAAAGTGTTCTTCCCAGGACTCACTGTAAACCGCAATGTCGTCCAGGTATGCACAAGCAAATTCCTGGAAGCCATCGAGGAGTCTATCCACCATACGCTGGAAGGTAGCCGGAGCATTCTTCATCCCAAAGGGCATGACCTTAAACTGGTACAGGCCGAATGGGGTGACGAATGCCGACTTGGGGATAGCATCCTCGGCCAGGGGAATCTGCCAATAGCCTTTACACAGGTCTATGGTGGTCAGATAGCGTCCCCTAGCAATACGGTCTAGTAATTCGTCTACCCGGGGCAACGGGTAAGCGTCAGTGGTGGTCCTCTCGTTGAGCCGCCTGTAGTCCACACAGAACCAGGTGGTCCCATCTTTCTTAGGTACCAGGACTACAGGTGAAGCCCAAGGACTATCGGAGTGCTCGATGACTCCCATCCGAGCCATCTCCTGTATCTCCTTCCGCATTCCTTCTCGGACTGCTTCGGGTATACGGTAGGGAGGCTGTCGCAGGGGATTCTGTCCAGGGGTCTCTACCTTATGTACAGCTAGAGTAGTGTAGCCGGGCTCTTGGGAGAACGTCACCTGCTTCTCCCACAGGAGCTGTCTTGCCTGTACCCTCTCGGTAGGGTTTAACCGGTCCCCTAGCTGCACAAGACTAGTGAGGTCAGTCTGGGGGTCCTTCTCTAATAAGTCGGGTAGGGGTAAATTCTCTGGGTCGTCTGCAGCAGGGGCACACATTGCAGTGACATCCTCTGGCCTCTCCTGATACTCCTTCAGCATGTTCACATGAAAGGATCGCTGGATCCTTTCATCTGCACAGCTGGCTATAATATAGGTAGTATCACACACCTGAGATAACACCTTATACGGGCCCTGCCAAGATGCTTGCATCTTGTTGGTCTTCACAGGCTTGAGCACCAAAACTTTCTGTCCAACCTGGAAGACCCACTGCCGGGCACCCCGATCCTACCACCCCTTCTGTCTCCCCTGGGCCACCTGGAGATTCTCTCTTACCATCAGGGACAGTTTCTCCATGCGGTCCCGGAGTTCCAGAACATATGGTACTATGGGGATCCCCTCCTGCTCTATCTCTCCCTCCCAGTGTCCTTTAATGAGATCCAGGGGGCCGCGGACCCTTCTCCCATAGAGTAACTCAAAGGGAGAGAACCCAGTAGATTCCTGGGGCACCTCTCTGTACGCAAATAGCAGATGAGGCAGGAATCGTTCCCAGTCTCTGCAAGTGTCAGCAAAGGTCCTCAGCATCTGCTTGAGGGTGCCATTAAAGCGCTCGCAGAGACCGTTAGTCTGTGGGTGATAAGGCGAACTGAGCAATGGTTTAATGCTGCACACCTTCCACAGCTGCTGGGTGAGCACAGCAGTGAACTGGGTCCCCTGATCAGA
This sequence comes from Bombina bombina, assembly GCF_027579735.1. NCBI lineage: Eukaryota > Metazoa > Chordata > Amphibia > Anura > Bombinatoridae > Bombina > Bombina bombina. Next base: position 22,643,596 of record NC_069506.1, read on the forward strand.
GAGAATCTCCTTAGGGAACCCGACCCTAGTAAAAACCATAACCATGGCGTCAGCGACTGTCTCTGCCTCTATATTCGACAGTGCTACTGCCTCTGGGTAACGAGTGGCATAGTCCACCACAGTGAGAATATACTTCTTACCTGATGGACTAGCCCTGGGATTCCGCTGGCGGGTCTCCTCCAGGACTGTGCTTGGTTCACAGTGTTTAGGGGACACTCCAATCTTTTGTGCCCTAGTTGCTTACATCCAAAGTACCGAATAGGCTGTGAGTAATCCCGTGAGGTGAACCGGGCTGTCTGAAGGTAGTTCGTGGCTGAAGGCGGTGTGGTATAGCGGTGCACCGGGGGTTGGTAACTGGCAGCTGCTGGGGTGACTGGGGGTCTGTACTCTAGCAGGGGGCTTAGTGGTAGCAGTATCCAGTTTGCGGGCATCCGTATACTCATCTACCAGGCGAGCAGCTTCATGCAGGGTGGAGGGTTTACGGTCCCGAACCCACTCTCTAACTCCTGCTGATAACTTGTCAAAGCAATGTTCCAACAGGAATAGCTGCAGCACCTCTTCCCCAGATACGGCTTGGCACCCCGCCATCCAGTGAGCTGCTGTGCGGTGCACCTTACATGCCCACTCAATGTAGGAATCACCAGCCAATTTAACAGTGTCTCTGAACCGCCTCCGGTATGCCTCCGGTGTAACCGCATACCTGGAGAGCAGAGCCTCTTTTACAGTATTATAATCCCCGACATCCTCATCTGGAATGGCCCGAAAAGCCTCACTGGCCCGGCCGGATAATTTTCCAGATAATATCGTGACCCAGTCCTCTGCGGGTACCTGGTGTAGTGCACATTGCCTCTCAAAATCCGCAAGGTACCCATCAATCTCTCCTTCTGTTTCCAGGAAGTTTTTAAAAGCTGTAAAATGCACTTTTCTCTTTTCCACTGGGGTTGCTGAGACTTGGGCTGCTGCAGCGCCGCTTTGGCGAAGTAGGTTGGCCTCCACAGCTGCTATGACCCGGTCGATAATTTCCGCAGATGGGTTGGGGCCATAATGTGCCAGTCTTATTTTGACCGCCCGGTCAAAGCTTGCTTCTTCAGGGGTTCTGTCTGATATGCTGGGCTCATTGGTTCCTTCGGGCCCTGGTACTCCGTCCATCTCGGTCAGTCTTGTAATAATCTCCCTCTTCCTGAGGTTACTGGTTTGTTGGCCCCGTTGTTCTAGCAGGTCTTTAAGTGTAGCTCTTTTTAGCCTTTCATACGGTATTCCCATTCGGTCTGGATGTGTAGTTGCTCTTCTGGGCGATAAGGATCCTCCCGTCGCTTGCCACCAATTGTTACGGTACCAACAGGATACCAAGGGTTAATACCAGATGGAAGATGCCCTGAATGTGAGATCAGCAACTCACAACCCAGCTAATTCCCCCCTCAAACATGAGACCAGGCTCCACATTGAAGGTTAAAACAGAATGCACTTTATTGAAGGCTATATGCCCAGTATTTATGCAGGTCTGACCCCAGATGGGGGGGTTGAAAGAATATTGTACATTAGATAGAGGGAAAACGCCCTTTGACATGATACAATAGAATTACATTACTTAAGCAGATAAACAATTTAGTCTTTCTTATCACTTGGGCGTCTGCTCTCTGGATGTGATTAAACAATGTGAATGTTTATCACTAAACTTAATTACAGTACACAATAGCTGAGGCTAGCAACCTTGTCTTTAGAAAATAGCTTCTTAAAGCTGAACAAAGTTAACTCTTTCAGTACTGACAGAAGGGTCTGTCACAAGAATGTTATATAAACATTCGAAATTCGATTCGAACAAACAAATGTATAAAATTTTGTTTTAAATTTCGAATTTTTAGAAACATTCGTCCATCCCTAATGAGAAGCACATTATGGGGCATATTTATCAAGCTCTGTATGGAGCTTGATGCCCCCTGTTTCTGGCGAGCCTGCAGAACAGCAGTTATGAAGCAGCAGTTATGAGCAGCAGTTATGAGTATGATCAGGTTGATTGACACCCCCCTGCTGGCGGCCCATTGGCCGCGAGTCTGCAGGGGGCGGTGTTGCACCAGCAGCTCTTGTGAGCTGCTGGTGCAATGCTGAATATGGCAAGCGTATTGCTCGCCGTACTCAGCGAGGTCTGGCGGACCTGATCCGCACTGTCGGATCAGGTCCAACAGACCTTGATAAATAGAGGCCTTAGGCTTAGATTAGAAGTAGAGAGTAAAATATCAGCACTATTGTTCTTTAATGGGATATAAAACCCCAAATTTTTCTTTTGTGATTCAGAAAGAACAATTTCTAATTTTCTTCTTTTATCAAATTTTCTTCGTTCTCATTTTATTCTTTGTGGAACAGATACCTAGGTAGGCGTCTGGAGCACTATGTGGCAGAAAATAGTGCTGCCATCAAGTGCTCTTGCAAATGGATAACATTCTTGCAAAACTGCTGCCATATAGTGCTCCACACACGTGCACGCTCCTGAGCTTACAAAAACTACTTTACAAATAAAGATACCAAGAGAATGAAAACAATGTGATAATATATGTAAATTAGAAAATTGTTTTAATATTGCATGCTCTATCTGAGTCATGAACAATTTGCCTTTCAGGTCCCTTTAACATTGCTTGAGCCCCTTCAATAGCTCTTCTATTTTTCACTTATATTACAAGCCTTATGTTATTTTGTTTATCGCTCAAGCGATAGTCTAGGGCAGCTATAGCTAATCATTCTTAGTGTGAGACCAAGGGCCGAATAATGTACCCTGCACTATCAATTGAGCGCCACCTGTGATCCAGCCCATTGTGTTACATACGACAAAACTATGGGGCCAATTTATGAAAGTGCGAGCGGACACGATACAATGTTGCTGTCGGCATTTATCATTGCACAAGCATTTCTTGTGAACTGCTTGTGCAATGCCACCCCCTGCAGATTCGCGGCCAATCGGCCGCTAACTGATGGTGTTGATCAGCCTGATCGTACAGGATCGGGCGGATTGATGTCCGCAGCCTCAGAGCAGGCGGACAAGTTATAGAGCAATGGTCTTTAGACCTCTGCTTCATAACTGCTGTTTCCAGCGAGCCTGAAGGCTCGCGCAGAAACAGGGGCATCAAGCTCCATTCGGAGCTCGATAATTCGGCCCCTATATAGCAGATTTCTGAGCTCTAATAATAATAACACGAGGAGAGACTTGAACATTTTTTTTTAGTCTGGGTTTACTGATCCATAGTGTTGTCTGGAGAACAGACCTCAAGCAATGTGCCACATTATCTCACAGTGCAACTTGATAGCCCTGTCCTCTGATCTGATACCTTGTTGTCTGACTTATCTCACCATGCAATGTAACTGTCTACCTGAGTGGTCACAGTGAGATTCAGAGCTAAATGTCAGGGTAACTGACTTATGTTTAACATCAGAGTTACAGTTTCCTCCTGTAGTCTAAAGCTTCAGTAATATAGACTTACGGGGTGAGCAGTTGAGGCTTGTCACATTAAGCAGTCACAGAAAGCCAACTGATGCTGTCATCTCATATAATCACTGTATCCTCATCTGTGGCAGACTGCACCGCATGGTGAGTATAAAGTAGGAACTTCAAACCACAGGATAATATAACAGCACCTAAACTCTTCGTCTCTGATCACTTTAAACTTTATGTGACTTGTTTTCAAAAGAATGCAAATCAGTCACCTCTTGTTCCCACATAAACTTCCTCTTTATAACGTCCTCTATTCTAAAGAGGCTTTTCGAACATAGTGGACTTATCAGGAATAATTTTATACAGATAAAAAAAAAATCTCTGATTAAATAAAATAAATTAGGATGCATAATAAAGACGATGTCTTCCCACCTCTTTCCCGGGAGGGTTGGCTGCTTTTTAAGAATCTGACCAACTTAAGAGGCAGAGTGTTGGTCTGTGTGTTGAATGGCGGGTGTAACGCATCACTGCGCAGCCAGGGAATACGGCCCCATCTGTTGCATAAACATGCCGAGGTACTTCAGGCAGAATGGGATATCAGAAGATACTTCAAAGGCAGCAAAGCTCCATTTCTGTGTCAAAACGCAGCTTTAAGCATTCTGTGTTGCCTCCCTATTAAAGATGAACTTTTGTACTCTGTCAGACATCTTAAAAAAGCATAAAACATAAGTTTGTCTTTTTTCAAGTGCTAGCTCATAAATCCTCAGTGCACACACCTTTGTGTGCACTGCTCTATTTAATGCTATTCCTACATAGCCCTCTTTGTGCACACTTACTGTATTAACATTACCTGTGCCCATGCACACTCCTCTGCGCCCAGCCTTACTTGCACACATCTGTCTGCCCCACCTAACCTGTACACATGTGTCTGCCCAGTCTTACCTGTACACATGTGTGTGCCCAGTCTTACCTGTACACATCTGTCTGCCCCACCTAACCTGTACACATGTGTCTGCCCAGTCTTACCTGTACAAAGCTGTCTGCTCACTCTCACCTGAAGAAACTTGTATTCTCACCCTTATCTGTCTGCCCAGCCTTACCTGTATACATCTGTCCGCCCAGCCTGTCTGCCCAGCCTTACCTGTATATGCCTGTGTTCTCACCCTTACCTGAACACACCTGTCTGCTCACCCTTACCTGTACACATATGTATTCTCACCCTTACCTGCACACATCTGTCTGCTCACCATTACCTGTATACACCTGTATTCTCACCCTTACCTGCACACATCTGTCTGCTCACCATTACCTGTATACACCTGTATTCTCACCCTTACCTGCACACATCTGTCTGCTCACCATTACCTGTATACACCTGTATTCTCACCCTTACCTGTACACACCTGTATTCTCATCCTTACCTGTATACACCTGTCTGCTCACCCTTACCTGTACACATATGTATTCTCACCCTTACCTGCACACATCTGTATTCTCACCCTTACCTGCACACATCTGTCTGCTCACCATTACCTGTATACACATGTATTCTCACCCTTACCTGAACACACCTGTCTGCTCACCATTACCTGTACACATATGTATTCTCACCCTTACCTGCACACACCTGTATTCTCACCCTTACCTGCACACATCTGTCTGCTCACCATTACCTGTATACACCTGTATTCTCACCCTTACCTGCACACATCTGTCTGCTCACCATTACCTGCACACACCTGTCTGCTCACCCTTACCTGTACACATATGTATTCTCACCCTTACCTGCACACACCTGTATTCTCATCCTTACCTGCACACATCTGTCTGCTCACCATTACCTGTATACACCTGTATTCTCACCCTTACCTGCACACACCTGTATTCTCACCCTTACCTGCACACATCTGTCTGCTCACCATTACCTGTATACACCTGTGTTCTCACCCTTACCTGAACACACCTGTATTCTCATCCTTACCTGTATACACCTGTCTGCTCACCCTTACCTGTACACATATGTATTCTCACCCTTACCTGCACACACCTGTATTCTCACCCTTACCTGCACACATCTGTCTGCTCACCATTACCTGTATACACCTGTATTCTCACCCTTACCTGCATACATCTGTCTGCTCACCATTACCTGCACACACCTGTCTGCTCACCCTTACCTGTACACATATGTATTCTCACCCTTACCTGCACACACCTGTATTCTCATCCTTACCTGCACACATTTGTCTGCTCACCATTAACTGTATACACCTGTATTCTCACCCTTACCTGCACACACCTGTATTCTCACCCTTACCTGCACACATCTGTCTGCTCACCATTACCTGTATACACCTGTATTCTCACCCTTACCTGAACACACCTGTCTGCTCACCCTTACCTGTACAAACCTGTCTGCTCACCATTACCTGTATACACCTGTATTCTCACCCTTACCTGAACACACCTGTCTGCTCACCCTTACCTGTACAAACCTGTCTGCTCACCATTACCTGTACACATCTGTTTGCTCACCATTACCTGCACACACCTGTATTCTCACCCTTACCTGCACACATCTGTCTGCTCACCATTACCTGTATACACCTGTATTCTCACCCTTACCTGAACTCACCTGTCTGCTCACCCTTACCTGTACAAACCTGTCTGCTCACCATTACCTGTATACACCTGTATTCTCACCCTTACCTGAACACACCTGTCTGCTCACCCTTACCTGTACAAACCTGTCTGCTCACCATTACCTGTACACATCTGTTTGCTCACCATTACCTGCACACACCTGTATTCTCACCCTTACCTGCACACATCTGTCTGCTCACCATTACCTGTATACACCTGTATTCTCACCCTTACCTGCACACACCTGTATTCTCACCCTTACCTGAACACACCTGTCTGCTCACCCTTACCTGTACAAACCTGTCTGCTCACCCTTACCTGTACACATATGTATTATTACCCTTACCTGCACACACCTGTATTCTCACCCTTACCTGCACACACCTGTATTCTCATCCTTACCTGCACACATCTGTCTGCTCACCATTACCTATATACACATGTATTCTCACCCTTACCTGCACACACCTGTATTCTCACCCTTACCTGCACACATCTGTCTGCTCACCATTACCTGTATACACCTGTATTCTCACCCTTACCTGAACACACCTGTCTGCTCACCCTTACCTGTACACACCTGTCTGCTCACCCTTACCTGTACACATATGTATTCTCACCCTTACCTGCACACACCTGTATTCTCATCCTTACCTGCACACACCTGTCTGCTCACCCTTATCTGAACACACCTGCCTGCTCAACATTACCTGCACATACCTGTCTGCCCAACCTTACCTGCACACACCTGTCTGCCCAACCTTACCTGCACACACCTGTCTGCCCAACCTTACCTGCACACACCTGTCTGCCCAACCTTACCTGCACACACCTCTGTGCCCAGACTTACCTGCACACACCTCTGTGCCCAGCCTTACCTGCACACACTTATGTGCCCAACCTTACCTGGACACACCTCTGTATCCAGCCTTACCTGCACACACCTCTGTAACCAGACTTACCTGCACACACCTCTGTACCCAGACTTACCTGCACACACCTCTCTGTGCCCAGACTTACCTGCACACACCTCTCTGTGCCCAAACTTACATGCACACACCTCTGTGCCCAGCCTTACCTGCACACACCTCTCTGTGCCCAGACTTACCTGCACATACCTCTGTACCCAGCCTTACCTGCACACACCTCTGTACCCAGACTTACCTGCACATACCTTTGTGCCCAGCCTTACCTGCACACACCTCTGTACCCAGACTTACCTGCACACATCTCTGTGCCCAGCCTTACCTGCACACACCTCTGTACCCAACATTACTTGCACACACCTCTATGACCAGACTTACCTGCACACACCTCTGTGTCCAGCCTTACCTGCACACACCTCTGTACCCAGCCTTGCCTACACACACTTGTCTGCCTAGATTTACCTGTACACACCTCTGTACACAAACTTACCTGCATTTTCTTCTATGTGAAGAACATTGAAATGTAAAATATTAATAACTGCCTTTGGGTTTAGTACTGTAAGTCTAATTCAGTGAAATCTATGGGGAGAAGTTAACAAGGTCACAAAATCCAAAGTACAGCTGTTAGCGCGCACCGGGTTTCACTTGCGCGTAAACAATTTACTTTCAACTTGTAATTACACTCGCTAACCTGCCCTTGTTAAAAGCTTACTTTTAGCAGTGTTTGTTTGCACGCCCCTTGCAATCTACCATATGTATATAACAGTCATATATGTGAAAAATTATAGAAAATCGGCCAACTGTGGAAATTTCAAGTAGAATTCATAGATTTTTTGAAAACAGATCTCATAATAAGACATGCATTCAGTAGAAATGTAAAATAGGACAGCAAATAAATTCAGTATTGATTCAGTCTTCCTAATGTCTTTAAATGCAGATTCGTTTTACTTACCCAACAATTGCTCAGATTAAAAGTGGTGCACTATTGGATGTTTTTGGTCTTGTGCTGAAAATAAACTCTTAACGCAGGTGGTTTAGAGTGTGTGTTGCAAGTTGAAAGTAAAAACCTGATGCACACTAACTTCAGGTATTTGGATAATATGACATCTTCTCACCATAAAGAAGCACGCTTTCACACACAAAAACGCCTAACACTTATCGCTTCTGCGCTAATCCAACACAATGTAAAACCTACATGGCTAAATCTGAAGGTAGTTATGAATTATTATTTTTTTTATATTTTTTGTATAATATATATCTATACCTATAAATAATCAAAACTGCAGGAGTGCACTCTCACTTCTAACTTCAACTGCCAGGGCGCATGCAAATAAATCCACAATACAGGCTTGCACTCATTAGTCTTAAATAAATGCTGTCTTTACTGTGATGTTTTGGGGAGCGTATCCGTTCCCCGAAATGTTACAGTAAAGGTAGCATTTATTTAAGACCAACGAGTGCAAGCCTGTTCTTTGTATTGTATACCTATAAATATATGATAGATAGATAGATAGATAGATAGATAGATAGATAGACAGATAGATGATAGATAGATAGACAGATAGATAGAGAGATAGAGAGATAGATAGATAGATAGATAGATAGATAGACAGAGAGATAGAGAGATAGATAGATAGATAGATAGATAGATAGATAGATAGATAGATAGATAGATAGATAGATAGATAGATAGATAGATAGATAGATAGACAGAGAGATAGAGAGATAGATAGATAGATAGATAGATAGATAGATAGATAGATAGATAGATAGATAGATAGATAGATAGACAGAGAGATAGAGAGATAGATAGATAGATAGATAGATAGATAGATAGATAGATAGATAGATAGATAGATAGATATATAGATAGATAGGAATATATATTTAAAAATACTAAGTACATTTTCTTCTAAGTGAAGAACATTGGAGTGTAACATATGTATAGTAAATACATAGTTAAACACATTTAAAAATATTAAAAATGAATAAAAAGGATATTTCAGGATTTAAGATATTTGACTGGAAAAGTCTTGAGAGTGTATGTATGTGTATATATATATATATGTGTGTGTGTGTATATATGTGTATATATGTGTATATATGTGTATATATGACTACATATGTATGTATATACATATATTCATATATAAACACATAAATACACATGTATACACATATAGGCACATATTTATACATTTTTATACACCCATACACATATTTAGACATATATGTATACATTATAGCCCTTTCCATTCAAACAGCTTGTCATATACTATATACCTTTTAACCCTTATAAAAAAATATTTTTATATATATATGTATATATATATATATATATATATATATATATAAATAAGTTTTATCAGAGAGTGTATATGTGAGTATAACACTTTATTTTAACGTATTTTAGATGTGTTTGGGCCAAATACATCTGTTTCCGCAGCGGCCTTAACTTGTCCGCCACCTCTGAGGCGGCGAACAGCAATCTGCCTGATAGCATACAATCGGGTTGATTGACACCCCCTGCTTCAGGCTTGCTGGAAACAGGAGTTAAGAAGCCGCGGTCTTAAGACCGCAGCTCCTTAACTCGTCCACCACCTCTGAGGCGGCGAACAGCAATCTACCTAATCGCATACATAGGGCAGCATTGCACCAGTGACGTGCAGTGACGTCAGAGGTTGGTGAGGCAGTGGCTAGGATACGCCTTCATTCTTTAGATATCCTTTGTTGAAGAAATAGCAATGCACATGGGTGAGCCAATCACATGAGGTATCTATGTGCAGCCACCAATCAGCATCTACTGAGCATATTTAGATATGATTTTCAACAAAGGACATCAAAAGAATGAAGAAAATTAGATATTAGATGTAAATTGGAAAGTTATTTAAATTTGCATATGGGTTTCATATGGGTTTCATGTCCCTTTAAATGGTGTCTTGGAAAACTGGTCAACTTAGTAAACATCTGATTTTAGTCTAAAAGGATTGTAACAGAAACTCTTGCCAGATAACACAATGCTTGCTCTGATTATGAGATCTAGAAATCCATGCCCATTAAAATATGTTTAAAACATACTTTTTACTTTAATGCTGCAAATTATGCTTATAGATTCTTTCATTACATAAGGGATGAGAGTCAGAGGGGGAGGAAGAGAGAGAAAGAGACCATGGGGAGAACAACACATAAGGAGAGAGATGGATAGAGAGAGACACACACACACAAGGGGGGGACCACTGCATTTTAAAGTAATAAAACAGCAGAGCTACAGAGACTAAGTGAGACTATAACTAAATGAGACTATAATTTAGTGTAAAGTACAGAGGCAATCTGCTAAGTTAGTGGGTGTAAAGTTTGAGTAAACAAAATACAAAAACGATCCTTTGCTGTAAAAGAGTAAAAAAACACTAAACCACATTCATTAAATTATCATTTTCACTAACAGAATCCCTTACAGTAAAATCTTACTTCAATAAGATGTGGCTGAACAGAAACATTGCTCTCTGTGCCTCTCTCTTCCTGCTCTGTATAAGGATTCAGGAAGTGACAGTGGCACATTCCACTGCACTTAGAGGGGAAGAACAGAACTCTCTTTTTCACTTTAGCAAAGCTAGCAGGTTCACAGGACAGCAACAAAATATATGAAAGTTGTTTTTTTCCGTTTTTGTTTTGTTTTATATGATTTAACATCCAGCCCCAACCCTATGTTCCACTTACTAATGCCTCTCGCTGGATTGGTTCAGCCCAAATAGGACTGCCTCAAATAAAGCACTTATGGGCCATGCAATGATCTTAACCACTGTCATCCAGTAGATGGCGCAGCATGTTGTGTAATGGTGGGCAGACCTGCTTGTGCCTCTCCATTGCACAACATCTAGCTGTGAAAAAAAATGCTGGGGAAAAAAAAATTACAATTTTTTTTTTAAAGCCAATAAAAAAAAATATATTTTTGCCCATATGAAAGGTGAAGCACTGCCTCACCTGCCTCTAGTGACTGCACATCACTGCATTGCACAAGCCGTTTACCAAAAATAAATAATGATAAATGCCGACAGCGCAGTGGCGTCACTAGGGTTGGTGTCACCTGGTGCAGTACGTTATGGTGTCACCCCCCCTCCCCCCAGAAAGCAGACACACACAAACACAAAAACACAGGCACACACACATACAAACACTCAGACACACTTAAAAACACACTCGGATGCACACACAAACACTCGGAAACACACTCAGACACACACACAAAAACACTCAGACACACACACAGAAACACTCAGACACACACACAAAAACACTCAGGCACACACACAGAAATACTCAGACACACACACAAAAAAAAACACTCAGACACACACACATACAAAATATGTAAACTGCACTGCATTAATTATAAAGCTCATGCCTAGAGATGCTCCCTGGCTCAGCAGAGCATCAAATGAAAGATAAACAGAGCACTCTAAAAATAAATCACTAAAGAAAAGGTTTAGGCGCGCAAACTATGAAAATTCTGCTCTCTGACTCTGTTCCAAGTCTGTCAGTGCACAGCCCCGGGCCGCGTGCCTACCGCTTCTTATGGCCAAGCACCTCTGCTCTCTGCCCACCCCTAGACCCCCGCCTGCCCTCCCCTCCTACCTCTTCAGTGTGAACTTAGTGTACCCTAACCGTACCGGTCTGGTGGGCATCATACATGGCTCCTTCACTTTAGAGACAGTGTCAGACAGTCATGCGGTCAGGTGCCAGGCATCCCCCTCATGATTTCACAGTTCCTGATTAGAGAGACAGCATAGTAGTGAGTGACTCCACTGCTTCACCCGTCACTGAGCAGTGAGCACAGATAGGCAGGCAGGTTTAGGCTAGCACCGCAACTTCGCAAGCCCCACGGCACGCCCACAACATTCATAGTGAAATTGGGCATAGGAGGAGTAAAGTACAAACAAGCAAAAGCAGCCGGGAAAACTATTTGTGGAAATTGCAGCGCTGGTTCAAAAAAATTAAGTGTCTACAACTTCAACAGTCCCACTAATGTTCATAAATGCTGGCCCCTCTAATAAAAAAATATATGCATCTCAGCATTGTATTTCTTTGAATTTAAAAAAAATGTAAAAAAAAATTTTTTTGGTGTCACCCAGGGTGCGGCCCGCACCCCCCGCACCCCCTAGTGACGCCACTGCGTATGCTGTCCGCATTTATTGATGTCTGGCGGACATGATCGATACAGCGGATCATGTCCGCCAGACACATGATAAATATGCACCTTAGACTTTACGCGAGGTCTTCATCCCCGCTAACCGGACGATTGCAAATCACCTTGTAATATGCCCACATTGCTTATCGCGGCACCACTTGTTATCTAGCACAATATAAATTCATGACTTGTGCAATCAATTAATTCATATAATTTATTGTAATTTCACAATCAACAATTCATTTTAATCTTAAATTAAATCTCTGACAGTCCTGTTTTAGTTGTCTATTAGTTTCTAGGCGTGTGCATACGTGCAAATCCAGATCTTAGTGTGTTGTACTTTCACAAGATGAAATCTGGCTCCAAAAAGATCTGAATGTCGTGAGCAGCCCCTTCTTCCACATCCGGAAGTTTCATAATGGGATTTGAGATAGGAGTTTGAACCAGGAAATGATTCCTTAAACAGTGAACCTTTGGATTTAAAAAAAAAAAAAAGTTGTATGATGAACATCCAAGATTTACTGCTGGTGAAACAGAAAAGACAAAAAAATCCTGCAATGGACAGTTTAGTTGACTTGGAAAGCCCTATTGAATTCTCTCAGTGAAAGCATAGGTGACTTTAATGTAGTGAGAAGTATTGGTATAACAAGATAACTGGGTTTCCAATGGTTTCTGAATGGATTGGAAGGTAAAAATCTCCAAACAAATTTTGGTTAACCCACAATTTAACATATATTTTCCAGATTACATGAATGCTGGGCAATCACACATGGTGGCAGGGTCAGGGAGGAAATATACACTTTGCATGGGTCTGTAGAACCTCACCCTCTGACAGCAGCTCCTCACAGTCAGTCAAGCCACAGCACTGGTTGAACAGGGCTGAACTCTGATTGGTGCATATCTAACATGTTACACCAATCACAGCTGAGCACAGCTTCCCAAAGGCAGACACAGCACTACACATGTGAGGAACTAACTGCTTAATGAAACAATGTAATGAACAGATTTTATTCATTATTGGTGATCAATTAGAAAACATTAGGCAGCCAACATCAATATTGAATTAATTTGCGGTCATGCTTTAGTTTTGCATCGGATGTGTATTTTTTGTTGATCTTGCATACAAATGTTTTCTCACTGGAATTCTGATAGTTTGAAATGGGGCCAATAAAAGTGATGCACAGTGAGAGCAAAAAAGTAAGGACAGAATGACAGCCAGACACAATGACAGTAATATACAATATGGAGCAGTGTGCAGTGACAGACGGACACAAAGACAGACTGATACTGACTGGGTAGTGCAAAAGAAGAAAGCGATCAGTGGTTGCAGAGAAGGGGATAATCTGCTATCAGGTTACCATGGTAACAGAAGTTGGGTAGCAAAGCAGTTTTTTTTTTCCATCTCTGGGAAGTAGCAGAGTAGAGGGGGGGGGTTGCAGCCCAGTCGGGGTCATACAGAGTTCTACTACTCACTCAGATGCTTTGAAGTCCTTTGAAGCTGCCAGCACCATGTTATTACCGAGGAAAATCCTCCTGATCACACCAGAACTGTCCTTCATACTATTTCACAATTTATTCACCTTTCAGGAGAGAAGCACAAAACAGCACTAGCTTAACCCCTGTGCTACTGGAAATCCTGCCTGATCCCCGAGTACTGCAGGTGGAAAAAGTCCATGGGGAGTGATCAAGGATACTAGGAAAGCAAACTGAGGACTGGATCAAGCTAGTTATATACTGGTGTAGTCGATAGCTACCGACACCCCTTGTCGTAATATTTACTGCTCGCATGCACAATAAAAAACTCTACAGTGTACCTTTGCCTGTTTTTTTTAGTAAATTACATCTGATTATTGTGTTTTTTTACTGCTACAGGGGAAGCTGCAGTAGATCATGAATCCTGACTTTGCAACATGCTACAAAGTGATTGCTTGATCATTTAGCCTTGCCCCTACTTGATCAGTGCAGGCCGCAGAGAAGGAGATAAAATACATAGTAACTATAAGGTTTTTCAAAGTTTATGTGTCTGGAATGTAAAATAATGTCAATTTTACTAACAAATTACATTATAAATAGTTGCAAAATGTATTGTTGGTGCAAATCTTTTGCAATGCAGCGATTAATTGCAGTAATATATATATATATATATAATGCATATATAAAATTACTCTAAGGCCCCTGTATACTACAAAATCATCAGACATAGGGTCGCCAGGTTTCCAGTATTTATCCATACAGTACAGTATTTTAGCAGGCTGCGGAGTAAAATCTTTACAAAAATACTGGACACTTAAAGTGATGGTAAATTTTAGACTATAAGAATGTTGCAATTAAAAATATATTAGTTTGCAAGTAAAACCACATCATTATTTTATTAAAAAGTATATATATATATATATATATATATATATATATATATATATTTAATAATAAAAGATGTATAATCCTAATTGGTATTGTCTGTTCCTCCACCGCCTTATTCCTCTTTTGGCTGGGTTGTGATGTATAGAGCAGTTACTCTCTACAAAGGCTCTCTAAGGGCTTTAAACGGGCTGCACTTCAAGATTGTCATATGACACACACATTGATTGGATATTCACTGGAATTGTCATAAATAAAAAAAAGAGTTAATCCAAGTGGGCTAGCATATCATTGCAATAGAAGCATTACTATATGCACTGATTTAACCCTTACAGAGATGGATTAAAAACCAAAAAGGTATACATTTTTAATGGCAAAGATTAAATATATGGCATTTTAATAGTTAAGGTTTACAATCACTTTAAATCTCCAGTTTTTACAAGTCCCTCAGTGTAAATTAAATGTAAAAGGTCCCCTATGCCTCTATGTTTTACAAATATGACCATAAAAGAAGTGACACACTACAGGTCACTATTATGTGTGTGACTGGTAGCCAGAAGGGTAAAAAAGTGTTACTGTCGATCATGTGGGTGTTAAATCTTTGTGTGTGCTCCTGGCAGTCTTTGATCAGTAATGCATAACCTGTGTGACTTGCAGCCAAAGATGAACAATGACTAGCAGACAACTATATAAAATGACTGCTCAGTTGGGGAACACACGGTGAGGTGGAATAATGTAAATGACATTATAAATACTTACAAAACATGCATTTTTGCAATGCAGTGATTAATTGCAGTTATATATATAAAATGCATATATTCTGGTAAAAAAACAAAAAACAATTAATAGTGGAAGTGAATTTCTAACATTTTTATACTCAACTGAAAACCGGTAACATAAATATAGTGACTATAGCACTTATTACATTGGTATAATGGCCGATAAACCTAATATTGACTCCCCCAGTCAGTTTAAAACTAACCAGTGCTGTCCCAAAGCCCCATCACTAATTACACTAATTTCACAAATGCAACTTTCCCTAAATGTGCTGACCTAATCCCCCATCTTTAATTACCCTAATCCTTAACCCCCAACATTTCAATGATGCCTTCCAGGACTGGGAGGACTATTCTGTGTCAGGGAGACTTCTGGATGGGCTGCAGGTGTTCTGTAGGTGAGGTCTCATCTGGAGGGGTTAATAATTATTTTCTAATATCAGCAAATTCTTTACCCAGGTTCCATGTTTTCTAGTGATTATGCACTAATGTATGGATGCAATAACAGCTGTGATTAAAGGGTTAAACTATTACCTGAAATGTAGCTGTCACAATGCCTGATGTCTCCTCCCTACAGATCTTTCTCCCTGTATGTCTATATTTCAGTTTGCTGTCAATCACATGAAGTGCAGGAGGCGCGATTCCCTGACTCTAACAGCTGACTGTGCGCTGTCCGGATCACACTGATTGATGCATGCTTATAACTGACACCTATGTTACCTGCTCCCTGATAAAGTGCCTCTGTGGGAAATTAAAATATAACATCATCTGTAGCTATAGTCTGCATAGGGACACAGTTGCTGTGTTTATGTTTCAAGGTTACACAGCAATTATGACATAAAACACATTGTAATTACAACACATTTGTATAAATTAACATACCAATCATGTGTAAAATTGTCTGAATACGCTAACATATTGTTTGCTGCAATTGTTTTTTTTATTGCCAAATTCACCACCTCCACCATTTACCTTATTTGGAGAAGCCAATCCAGAGTTGTTACTCAAGTAGACAAAGGAAGCCACTGTCACCCTTTTAAAAACGTTATCTTATGTGTTAAGGCAAATTTGCAAATATAAAAATGAGCTACTTTACTGAGCAAACAAGCACTGTGCAGAATGTAGAAGGGTTAGGCTTGCCAAGTTTGTAGTATGCACTTCCAGTTCTTGTAGGACTTGGAAAACCTATACGTTTTTTTAGTTAAATGAGCTTTGCACATCAACTAAAACAGTAGTTGTAAAACACATTAAACAAATCTTTTGCAAGGAAACCGTTTAATTTAAAACTGTTTGAATGTAAAGCAAAACAAGGGAAAGGGCAACTGATAACTAGGAGTCTATTACTCAGTGCCTAACAGAGGGAACTCCTAAAGAAACATTTTGATAGGTTGATAGATATTCCCTGCTAATGTTCATTGGTTGATATATACTTATTGCTAATATTTATTGGTTAATAGGTACTTCCTGCTAATGCTCATTGTTTGATAGGTATTTTAAATATCCATTGGTTGATAAGTATTCCTTGCTAATTGTCATTGGTTGATAGGTATCTCCTACTAATGCCCATTGGTTGATAGGTATCTCCTACTAATGCCCATTGGTTGATAGGTATCTCCTACTAATGCCCATTGGTTGATAGGTATCTCCTACTAATGCCCATTGGTTGATAGGTATCTCCTACTAATGCCCATTGGTTGATAGGTATCTCCTACTAATGCCCATTGGTTGATAGGCACTTCTTGCTAATACTCATTGGTTGATAGGCAGTGTTAAATGGGTCACATTTTAATGGGGTTATTTAAGCTTAACTGGAGCTTTTTGTAAGTATTTTAGATTTGTATAGGTTGAACTGGATGGACTTCAGTCTTTTTTCAACCTTATCTACTATGTTACTATGTTACTATGTTACTATGACACCTCCTGCTAATTGTATTAAAGGGGTATTCAACTGAAATTTTAATTCCTCATAAAATATTATAGTTTGTATATTTAGAAACTTTGCAATGCTCTCTGATTGTATGTTTGGTTGTTTCTTTCTTGCATAGTAAATTCACTATGAAACTGTAGTGTTTCCAATGCCCTGCCGGAGTGCATCCCATGGAATGCAGAACCCTGACACCTCAGAATGCTGCACAGTGATTGGTCGCTATGCTCAGTAGCTTGTTGCTATAGGTGCCTATTTGGCCACAGCAAAGAGAACAAGATAAGCAACTTTAAAAAAAAGGCTTTCCAACGGGTGTGTCTCAGGTCTGCACAACAATGCACATATTTCTAACAAAAAAATGTTGTAAATGTTTTTAAAACATTTATGTTGCATTCAGGGCTTAGCTTCAATGCAATAGTAAATCATCTAACCTTTTATTATTGCTTCTTTATGTCCCTTTAATGAGGTAGGGTTATCTACTGCTCTAGATTGTCAGCTCACGTGCACAAGCCATTCAGTGTTTTATGGCTCTCTGAAAAAATCCCTTGGGTAAAATATACTGTACGCTCATGACAACCATCAAAGTCTTCTGAGCTGGAGTGTTTAAGTATGCATTGCCAGCTTCACGAAATCTGTATCTTATAGAAAATATATTATGATTATTTATTCATAAAGCACCAACTTATTCCTCAGTGCTATTAGATTGTGTAGTAATCTATAGGAAAAGACAGCTGAAAGTGCAATAAAGGGGTAGAGGGGGCTTTATAAAGATGGTGCTGAAAAACATTAGGAAATGGCAATAATTGGTTTTGTTTTAACCAATAAAGGGACAGGAAATGTAAGGCAAATTGCCTGGAATGCAAAAGGTCAGGACGGAGGAGTGGGAGTGTTCTTGTGTGTGAAACAAATGTGGCAGTTAGAGCGGAGGGGTTTGGCTTTCCTTTTTAAGACCTGTACAGGAAGTCCAAATCCTCTTTCTGCTTGTTTCTTTGAAGTTTTCCCCACCCTATCCCTCCCTGTTCATGTTCTATGCGGCAATTATTTGGGGGATTCATCACTATGGTGATCCCGTTAGAGTTAGAGGAGTCCAAGGCATGATGAGGGCTAGCCAGCCTATTTCTACAAGTCCAAGGATGTTATGTTTCAGCTCCCCAGGTGTTCAATGTGGTTTGCACCTAGTTGACCCTGGTACTAATGGTCTGGAGTGGTGGGTTTGCACCCTGGGCTAGCGGTTGGACAGTGTCAGAGGACAGGATGTGATCGAGTTAGAGTGACGGCTACTTCCGGACAGAGGTGAAGTCCTCAGACACGCGTCTGGAGGTCCCATGTCTGTGCGATATGAAGCCGAGAACTCCCAAAGCCATTTTAGTATTGAGATACGCTCTGCTTACTCTCCTGCATCCCTGGTACTGCCCATCTTGTTAGCATGGGTTACGCATTAGCTAGTACCTGATTGCCGCCCCCCTGGTCCATGTTATTTGTGCTGGTTGTTGGGTTCCTTGTGTTGCCACAATAAACGTGACCTGCGGGTTTTATAACCAAGAAGTTGTGTTGCTATTTCTACGTTAGAAATAAGATTAAGGTTTATATTAAACGTTATGTAAATAGTTAAGTTATTATTTAAGTTTCCCACAGAGGAGTGTGTATGGCATTTAATGAGGCTGGGTTGCCATTAAAGGGACAAACAAGTGCAAATAGAAAATGCTCTAATGTATTTGATCAATTTATTACTGCACTATTGCTTACAAATGGCTAAACACACAGTTAGAGTCAGCTCCGGAGCAGCAGTGCACTACTGGGAGCTAGCTGAGCACATCTGGTGAGCCAATCACAAGGGTCATATATGTATAACAAATAAGCTGGTGACCTTCAAAGTCCAATTTTACTGATACAGTTTTATAAAGTAACGTCACACTGTTAAAAGCAGCGGTACGTGCTGCCCACCTTACTCATTTGCTTTAATCCTATACGTGCAGTCAACAATCCAAAGCCAACAATCATGTAGTACATTACTGCTCCTAAGCCAACCTAGGCATGCTTTTCAACAAATAATATCAAGAGAAGTAAATGTGATAAATAGAAATAAATTGAAAAGTCACTTAAAATTGCATGCTCTTTCTTTATCATGAGAGTTGAATATTGACTTTAATGTTCGTTTAAAAAACTATTGCAACTTGGTACATATTGTACTATCCATATTATCCATAGTAAATCATTCTTTAGATATAAAGCTGGGACAGAACTACAATCATCCTTAGGGACCTGGTGTGACACAGCGCCGTCTAGTGATTTAACCATCCACAGGGACCTTGTGTGGCACAGCACCATCTAGTTGTTTAACCATACACATGGGACCTTGTGTGGCACAGCGCCATCTAGTGGTTTTAACCATCCATAGGTACCTTGTGTGGCACAGCACCATCTAGTGATTTAACCATCCACAGGGACCTTGTGTGGCACAGCACCATCTAGTGGTTTAACCATACACATGGGACCTTGTGTGGCACAGTGCCATCTAGTGGTTTAACCATCCATATGTACCTTGCGTGGCACAGCCCCCTCTAGTGGTTTAACCATCCACATGGGACCTTGTATGGCACAGCACCATCTAGTGGTTTAACCATCCACAGGGACCTTGTGTGGCACAGTGCCATCTATTAATTAAATCATCCACAGGGACCTTGTGTGGCACAGCTCCATATATTGGTTGAACCATCCACAGAGACCTTGTGTAATACTGCGCCATTTATTGGTTGAAAGTTCCTAGACGTGCAACACAACGCCACCTATTGATTGCAAGTTCATCACCAATATGTATACAGGGGCTAACTGGCATATATTTTACATAATGTGATAATGCGAATGGATAGCTGTGAGTTGTATTGTTTATAACCCCCTGAACCCCCTTGCTTTGTCAGAGTTATATTGTATTATTATGTTCTTACCTATATAGTTTCTGTATATTCAGGCTTTATGTGGAGTATGTCACCATAAGTTAAATAGTGTCTTGTTAAAGGCCAATTCTGAGTTAAATAAAGCATTATTAGTTTCTTTTGGAAATGGATCTTGTCTGGTTCTTTTAGGGATTCCAATGGCAGACTCTAAGGGCATGCTTTCTTGCCACCTAGTTCCCTGGTTGCAGCAGGGACCTGTATGTAAAGAGCTGACCCGAGAGCCAAAAGTGTATTTATGAGAAACTGGCAGATAGATCAGTGCCTGCTGGGGAGAAGATGCTTTCCCAGGGGCCAGTCCAATTTGGGAGATATAGCTACTGGTTTGACCATAGTCTCAGTAATGAAATCTCTGGGGGCCGACCCTCTACTCTCAAACTATCCAAGCAGATAGCGGAGAACAAGGGATACACCATGTAGTAGAACAAGTCTGGTTCACAAGTCAGAGGCCCCTGTTATCGTTACAATAGCTTTTGTCTTGCATGATGCAATGAGCTTTTTAATTCCATTCCAAGTGCTGAGGACATGAAAAGATGATTTCTCTACTATATCTCCAACCCCCTCAACTACCAGATCTGATTAATCATCCGCTTTCATTCATCACTAAAGCAGCAAGATCTGAGAGGTGACAATTCAATTTCCTGCTTTTTTGTGGGGGCAGAGGTTTAGCCCCATCCTACGCATCAAATCGGTCACTCTCCTCTATTACTCACCTCTCTTCACTTAACCTTACTCACACATGCATACACACACAAACACACGTATGAACACACAAGCACATGCATAAACACACAAACACACGCTTGAACACACATGCACTCAAGCACATACATGCACACACAAGCACATACACCAGCAAACACAAGCACATACATGCACACACACACAAACACAGGCATGCACACACAAGCACATACACATTCACACACAAGCACATGCATACACACACAAACACACGCTTGAACACACATGCACTCAAGCACATACATGCTCACACAAGCACATACACCAGCAAACACAAGCACATACATGCACACACACACAAACACAGGCATGCACACACAAGCACATACACATTCACACACAAGCACAATAGCACATGCATGCACACACCTACCTAAACACATGCATGCTCACATACACACAAGGCTACTTACACACATGCATGCATACCCATACACCTACCTACACACATACACACACATACATGCACATCACCTACACATATGTGTGTACACCTACCTACATACAAACATGTATACATTCACACACACCTACCTACACAAATGCACACACACATACACACACCTACTTACAAACATGCATGCATACATTCACACACACCTACCTACACAAATGCACACACACTTACCTTCACACATGGATGAGTGTGCACATACCTACCTACACACATGTGTACACATATATATGTGAGCCCATACACATGTCTACACACACACACATAAACACCTACCTACACACACCTACCTATATATACATGTGTACACAGAAAAACGTTGTCAAAATGTGCCCATATGTAAAATGCATAAACAGGAGATCTTTATGATCCTTGTGATTTTATTTTAATCAATATAAGTGACCTATAGCTTTCAATGAGTAAAAACAACTTTAAAAATAACAGTAAACTTGTCTTCCAAACACTAAACCCAAATAAAAATTAACTGTAAATTTGCCTTCCAAACACTCAACCCAAATATACATAATATACCAATTTGTAATTATCACAACTGACAGCCAGCCAGCCCTGTGTTTGTGACTACTGGAAGAATAAGATATACACAGCCTAAAGAGTACTATTTGATGGTGTGAACATATTATTTCCATAACACAAGTAATGGTGCAGCAGATTCAGCTAACAACACCATTTAGATACTAATGGATAAGTGACTAGCAATGAAAGGGTTAATCTAATTGTAAGGCTTCATTAGCATGCAAATGACCTGTGTCCTGGTGCCACCTGTGTGCCGTCTGATCACTTTCATATTAGGGAAGGTTTATAATGAAACTTTGAGAAGCCCTATCTGATTGCCCTGCAGCCAGCGTCTCTCTGGACACTGCTTCAAAACCTATCATGAACCTATTACCACTTCACAAAAATCTCATTTAACACGTGGCATCAGGGGATAGCTGTGAGCTTGGGCCAATCACACTAATGGAGGTGCAGTAATCATCACTGTATATACCGGTTATGCAGAGCCTTGCCACTCCAAACCCATTTACAGACAAAGTGCACAACCAGTTATTGTTAATTATTTCCAAATTTCATATTATTCAATTAAGGACAGGTGGTTAAAACATGACGTGTGAAATAAAGCCGTCCTGCCAAGGGGCTGCATCTGGATTCAAAGTCACAAACGTGATCAACAAGGCTACTGTTAGACGCTTATGATGAATGCTTGCTGCAAGCAATCATTTAATGCTCTCCTGGTTTAACAGAAGAGTTTATAACATTTTTCAGATTAATCAGAAATAAAAAAACGTGTTTTTGCCCAGGACAGAAAGCTCTGTCGACTAGGGGTGTATTTTGACCTAGGAAAACAAGACACTTGCCTAGGGCAGCAGATTTGGGGGGGAGCAGCACTTTTTTAGTCTCACTACGCACACACTGCACTGCACACTCTCATACTAAACCAACACGCGCACTTTAACATGAACATTTACTTTGGAAATGCCATGAAAAAAAAAGTCACGTTACACCCCCAACAAAAAATATAATGGCCAAAAAAGGCCTAAAACCTGGGGGGGGGGGGGTAGCACTAAACAAAAATACGCCACTGCTGTCGACATATAAGAATATTATGATTTTTTATTATATGGTTATTTAAACAACTAATCATTTAACTTATGAGTACTTAAAGGGACAATTAACTAAAAATGCAATTCCCTATGAAATGTTTTATTGCGTGTAGTAAAAAAAAAATATATACTTTCATTAGATATTTGTTTTTCTTATAATTTTATTTAACTAAATATTAGACTTGTGCAGCACCAAAAAAAAATAATTTTATCTGAATGAATATTCTGAATAATTTGTTTTTCAGAATATTCATTTGCTGCACTATTCAGTATTCGTTTTGATTAAAATAAAATGCATACTGAATATTTGGGAAACATTTAAATTTGTTTTTATCAATCAAATATAAATGTTCCTTTGCTACGGATGAAAAAGTTCACCTATAACATTTTATTTACCTCTAGCGCACTGGAGAGCCGCGCTAATCCCGAACCTTCTTCACCGAGCTCTGGCCTGCGCTAATAAGAGGCTTAGTGCGGCAGATTGCAGAACCTGCACTAAAGATCCTTCTCCTTTAATGCAGGCTCCTTAATCCGCCTTGCTAAGCCTCCTATTAGCGAGGGCCAGAGCTCAGTGAAGAAGGCTCGGGATAAGCGTGGCTCTCCAGTGTGCTAGAGGTAAGTATTTAATAGGGAGGAGCGAATGTGGTTATATTCGAATGTTAGATGAATGTTATTGTAGAAATTCGATTTACATAATCGAATGTTGATAAGAATGAATATTCGTAAAAATTCTATTATCGAATGTTATTTACAGTTTTCGGATGTCGCATTCAAATTCAAATATTACATTCAAATTCAAATATTACATTTAGAAAACACAGTTGTAGACTAGAAATACTATTTTGAATTTGAATATTTCATTTCAAAATTGAATGCGATATAAAATACATAGCCAAACATTCTATAATTCGAACAAATATTTTCGAATGTTATTGAAAAATTTGAAAACGAAAATTCAAAAATAGAATGTTAGAATGTTATATAAACATCTGGAATTTGATTCAAATGAATGAATGTATCAAAATTTGTTTTAATTTAAATTTCAAATTTTTAGAAACATTCGCACATCCCTATTATTTCACCCTTAAATACTAATTTAAAGGAAACTAATTTAAAGGAAACAAATGAATACTGATGAATTAATTAATTGTGTACCCACTGTGTTGTAATTGTGTGTCTATACACTATTTATTGATACGATCAGGTATGGTTCATTGTCAATATACTTTATATGAAAAACAATTTGCTGATTTGTTTTTGAAAAACTATATGTTATGTATAAATGAATAACTATTTACTACGTATATACAAAAATATTTTTTTTGTTGTCCTCTTTATTAGCTCTGTCTATATTTTTTGAGATATTATTGAGATTTTCAAAAAGATAGAGAGAATATAAATTAAAATAAAAAAAATGTTGGCCCTCTCGTTAACTCTTTCGGCTAGATTTAATAAGCAGCGCATGCTGCTATATCCGCCAGTAGTTTCCAGATTGCCGGAAACAGAAGTTAAGAAGCAGCGGTCGTAAGATACGATTGGGATGATTGACACCCCCTGCTAGTGTCCGATTGGCCGCGAATTTGCAGGGAGCTGAAATTGCACAAGCATTTCACCAGAAATGCTTGTGCTATCTGCATTTAGCGATGCTGGGCGGACATGATTCGCTACAGCAAATCATGTCTGCCCGGCATTTAATAAGTTGACCCCTTTGTCTTTCTTTCCATAAGTTCTGAAGGATCCTACTGAGTTAGATATACAGAACAGTGTGGTCTAACTGTCCAGATAGTGATATGAAATCCAAATAAAAAAAAGTCCCAAATATGTCCAACAAATACAGTTCAGAAAAAAATAATAAAGTTCAGAAAAAATAATTTGATGGACTGTGATATATCACATATATCTAGATAGAAAGTGTTCAAATGGATGAAAAAAAAAGTTAATAGTTAATAGCAATTTGTGCCAGATGGTGAAAATGTGTCCCTCTTGGTGTGTGAATTTTCAGATATAATTCCACTTAGTGGTAAAAAATGATGGATGAGAATAAAGAATATAAAAATCTAAAAAGTAAAAAAAAGTGAAAAAATCCAGAATTGAATACCTATGGGAAAAGAGAATACACAATAACGTGCAATAACGCTAACAATTAAAATGATATGTAATTGAAATAGAGTTCACCGTATAGGAATCTCAAGCAGAGCAGTATAAATTAGGTGTGGCTTGTAAATTTAAAAGGATGGTGTACTGCAAAATTGTCTTTACCTTAATGTGCTTCTAATTACTTATTATACCAGCTGCAGAGTGTAAAATTTATGAGAAATAGCTCATTTATATTTATTTTTGTATTTGAAATAGCCTCTGTTTGTTCTTTGACATCACATTCCATCAAAATGGGTTAAGCTTGCAGGCAAATCAGATTTCTTTAGATTATCACTTTATGTACACACACAGGCTTCT
Source organism: Bombina bombina (assembly GCF_027579735.1). Taxonomy (NCBI): domain Eukaryota; kingdom Metazoa; phylum Chordata; class Amphibia; order Anura; family Bombinatoridae; genus Bombina; species Bombina bombina. The sequence continues at coordinate 22,669,051 of NC_069506.1, forward strand.
TTTAATTATCTCTGTAAACCAAAGCCAAATACTTAGCACAATGAAAATTAACATTTTATTGCTTATTTTTTTTTTACCTCCTACTGGGAATGTATTTTATTCTGCTATACACAAGTTTTCTTTATCCTATACTTAAGGGACCTGAAACGCTAAATGTTTCTTTCATAATTTAGTTAGAGAATATAATTTTAAATAACTTTCTAATTTACCTATATTATCTAATTCCCTTCATTCTCTTAGTATGCTTTGTTGAAGGAGCAGCCATATACTACTAGGAGCTAGCTGAATGCATTGGATGAGCCAATAACACAAGGCATATATGTGCAGCCCCAAATCAACAGCTCCTAAGCATTCCTAGGTATCCTTTTTCAACAAAGGATAATAAGAGAAAAAAAGCAAATTAGAAAAGAGAAGTAAACTGTAAAGTTGTTTACAATCACATGCTCTATCTGAATCATGAAAGAAAAATTTGGGGTTTCATGTCCCTTTAAGTATAAAAACTTTTAGAATAGGTAGGGATATCACAGGAAAAAATCAGCTATTTAAAAAGCCAAAATAAAGTAAAAAGAGCTATTTCTAAACATTTTAATACACCACAACAGGTAAAATGGATCATTGGCAACAAATTAAAGTAGAGAAAAATGTAGGTTAAACTGTCCCTTTAAAGAGTGCATTAAGGTTGTCATTAGACAAAAATGATTTATTAGGAATAGGATATATATCAGATATCTAATAGGATGGTATTGGGTGCCAGGTGACTTGCTATGTCTGGTTATGGGATGGTTATTCTGTCTGCCCACAATCCTTCAAAGCCACGTGGGCTGCACAGCTTCAGGGTAGGCAGATGCTTTCAAATGGAATGGTTAATATCCTGGTAAGCTCCTTATCCTTCAGATGATGCAAAATTCAGTCAACAGATAAACATCTCACTAATAAATTCCTTTTGAAAGGACCTGTCACCCAGAGTTGATCTGCTGTGAACTCCTCCTCAACTCGCTTGTATCTCTGGGGGGCCTGAAATGTGAAACTCGTTTATACTAAATGATGCAAATCTACCACCACCTCATCCCATTTTGCATTGTAACTGATTTCACTGCAGATTGTTAGTTTTACTGTCACATAAGAAGCAAGCTGGGGAATCATTACAGGGAAAATGCAGGCAACGCAAAGCAAACCAGACATAAAATCAGCAATAAAAACTGAATGAGTCATGTAGTGTATTGTTACCACAATGTATCAAGGATCTGTCCTGCAAAACGCGTTGCCTTTTATTACTGGGCACCAATCATATCGTTCAGTTGTTCGCGGTGGGTTGCATAGTTCTCTACAGGGTCTTCAAATTCAAATTCTTTGCAATAGATTAGAAAACCCAGTTTATACATGTTTTCTGTTGTTAAGGCCATCCAATAGTTTGCCCAGATAACTCTCAATAGCATTACCCCTTTAGAAAACACTTCTAGCATATGTGGATTGGTCTAATTCAATAGCCATAATCTCTTGAAAATATTTTGTGGTCTTATTTTTCATATTTTGTTTGTTTTTTTGTTTTTTTATGTTTAAATTTATTTGAATGCTCAGTTCCTGTTAAATGGACAGTGTAGCCTAAATTGTTCTTCTTGGAGTGTATTAAATTGTTAAAAAATGGCTAATCTGCCGCTCCGGACATTGCTGCCACTATAATAAACATATTAACCCCTAAACAGCGGCACTCCCGCATCGCAAACACTAGTTAAAGATTATTAACCCCTAATCTGCTGCCCCCAACGTCACCGCCGCCACTATACTAAAGTTAATAACCCCTAAACCTAACCTTAAGTCTAACCCTAACACCCCTAACTTTAATATAATTAAAATAAATCTAAATAAAAATTACTATCATTAACTAAATAATTCCTATTTAAAACTAAATACTTACCTGTGTAAAATAAACCCTAAGCTAGCTACAATATAACTAATAGTTACATTGTAGCTATCTTAGGATTTATTTTTATTTCACAGCTAAGTTTGTATTTATTTTAACTAGGTAGATAAGTTAGTAAATAGTTATTAACTATTTACTAACTACCTAGTTAAAATAAATACAAATTTACCTATAAAATAAAATCTAACCTGTCTTACACTAACACCTAACATTACACTACAATTAAATAAATTATATTAATTAAATACAATTAACTAAATTGCAAAAAACCCCACTAAATTACACAAAATAAAAAAGAACTTATCAAATATTTAAACTAATTACACCTAATCTAACTAATTAACCCTATCCTAAACTAAACTGATAATAGCCCTTAAAATGGCCTTTTGCGGGGCACTGTCCCAAAGAAATCAGCTCTTTTACCTGTAAAAAAAAAAAATACAAACAACCCCCCAACAGTAAAACCCACCACCTACACAACCAAACCCCCCAAATAAAATCATTTCTAAAAAACCTAAGCTCCCCATTGCCCTGAAAAGGGCATTTGGATGGGCATTGCCCATAAAAGGGCATTTAGCTCTTTTTCTTTGCCCAAAACCCTAATCAAAAAATAAAACCCACCCAATAAACCCTTAAAAAAACCTAACACTAACCCCCGAAGATCCACTTACAGTTTTTGAAGACCGGACATCATCCATCCTCATCAAGCCGGGAGAAGTCTTCATTCAAGCGGGCAGAAGTCCTCAACGAAGCCGGGAGAAGTCTTTATCCAAGCGGCAAGAAGTCGTCCTCCAGGCGGGCAGAAGTCTTCATCCAGACAACATCTTCTATCTTTATCCTTCCGACGCGAAGCGGCTCCATCTTCAAGACATCCGGCGCGGAACATCCTCTTCATACAGTCCCAGCCGTGCACTGAAGGTTCCTTTAAATGATGTCATTCAAGATGGCATCTCTTGAATTCTGATTGGCTGATAGAATTCTATCAGCCAATCGGAATTAAAGGTGAAAAAATCCTATTGGCTGATGCAATCAGCCAATAGGATTGAGCTTCAATCCTATTGGCTGATCCAATCAGCCAATAGGATTGAGCTCGCATTCTATTGGCTGATTGGAACAGCCAATAGGATTGAAGTTTAATCCTATTGGCTGATGTAATTTTAAACAACTTTCCGATTTACTTTTATCACCGATTTTGCTTTGTTCTCTAGGCATTCCTAGTTGAAAGCTAAACCTAGGCAGTTCATATGCTAATTTCTTAGACCTTGAAGGCCGCCTCTAATCTAAATGCATTTTGATAGTTTTTCACCACTATAGGGCATTAGTTCATGTGTTTCATATAGATAACATTGAGCTCATGCATGTGAATTTACCATGGAGTCCGCTCTGATTGGCTAACATGCAAGTCTGTCAAAAGAACTGAAATAAGGGGGCAGTCTGCTAAAGCTTAGATACAAGGTAATCACAGAGGTAAAATGTGTATAAATATAACTGTGTTGGTTATGCAAAAGTGGGGAATTGGTAATTAAGGGATTATCTACCTTTTAAAAAAACAAAAATTCTGGTGTTGACTATCCCTTTAAGAAATGTTTTTGTTCTCTTGGTACATACCTGGGTAGGCTCAGGAGCAGCAATATAATACAGAGAGCTAGCTGGTGATTGGTGGCTGTACATGTGCCTCTTGTTATCACCAGATGTGTTCAGCTAGCTCACAAAAATGTCATTCTGTCCTGGAGTTTCATGATGTATTTAACCCCATTTTCATAGTTTAAACACATAGCTAAAGTCAAGTAATAGTGCAATATTGCAATGCACTAACACCTTATATTAATACCTTCTAATGAATTGTAATGCCAATAAAATGGAAACATAAATCCCCTTGAGTTGTATACAAAGCTTTTGTAGGGCAAATTCTAATGATTTATAATGGGGAACACTGTCCTTACATTGCATTTTACATCGACATTCAGTGGCTCAGACTGCACCAGTAGCTTCTCCCATATGATTATTTTCATAAGACTGGGTTGGCGGATTAATGAGGACATCATATTTAATAGATTAAGCAGTAACATTGTGTTATTGTTGTAATGACTCACTGATCCCATAAAAGTTCATTTTGACCACTCTTATCCTTACACGCGCCTCATGACTCCCCATATCAAGTCTGCAGGTGTAACTGGCAGAGCTGCATTTCCTAATGACAAATCTTTTACACAAAGTGTCATTTTCAGTAATGTGATGCACCCCATGAGGATAAAATGTGGGACGCTGTGTGCTTATCTCAAGAGAACCCCAGAACTCTGATCAGTTTCCTGGCTGTAACTGACAGGACATCTTCCTCTACATTTTTATTAGCTATAATAATCATTCCCCTGAGGCTGACACTAATCTACACGACTGCGGATGATGTTGAATGTCCTCTTTTTTCTCTGCTTGTTAAACTTGTGACTGTCCTTAAGGGACAAACTAATCCAGTCAGACGGCGCAGACTGGGGCTTTATATTTTTGGAGTGATGCTAAATTCTATGACAGGATGTTTGTCTTTGTTTACACAGATAATGAAGACGCAGTCACTGACATGCGGTTGTGAGAGCGCATCTCTGATCGGAAGATGAAGTGAAGCAACAAAAGTGCTTCCAATGGCTTCATCTTAGCTGCTGATCCATTTCTGTGCCTTATTATTTCCCCCAGGCCTCACTAGATGTCTGTCCGAGCATTGCCAAGTCTGTATGATCAGATGGACGCTCCCTGCATGTAAAGCAATTCTGCCTGAGGCCCTATCTCCTCACAGAGAAATAGAATATAATTCTAATACTGGATCATAGGCTGGAATAATGGTAACATCTTACCAGGCCAAAAGTGGCCAAGCCTTCCATGAGCCTTAGTGACAGTGACATTTTGCCACACACATGGTAATGAAATTAAGGTTGCCCCTTGGTAAGTACGAAATTAAGTGGTTGCCCCTTGGTGAGGGCAAAATTAAGGTTGCCCCTTGGTAAGTACAAAATTAAGGCTGTCCCTTGGTAAGGATGAAATTAAAGTTGCCCCTTGATAAGTACAAAATTAAGGCTGTCCCTTGGTAAGGATGAAATTAAAGTTGCCCCTTGGTAAGTACAAAATTAAGGCTGTCCCTTGGTAAGTACAAAATTAAGGCTGTCCCTTGGTAAGGACGAAATTATGGTTGCTCCTTGGTAAGTACGAAATTAAGGTTGCTCCTTGGTAAGTACGAAATTAAGGTTGCTCCTTGGTAAGTACGAAATTAAGGGTGCTCCTTGGTAAGTACGAAATTAAGGTTGCTCCTTGGTAAGTACGATATTAAGGTTGCTCCTTGGTAAGTACGAAATTAAGGTTGCTCCTTGGTAAGTAAGAAATTAAGGTTGCCCCTTGGTAAGTACGAAATTAAGGTTGCCCCTTGGTAAGTACGAAATTAAGGTTGCTACTTGGTAAGTACGATATTAAGGTTGCTCCTTGGTAAGTACGAAATTAAGGTTGCCCCTTGGTAAGTACAAAATTAAGGCTGTCCCTTGGTAAGTACATAATTAAAGTTGCCCCTTGGTAAGTACAAAATTAAGGTTGCTCCTTGGTAAGTACGAAATTAAGGTTGCCCCTTGGTAAGTACGAAAATTAAGGTTGCCCCTTGGTGAGGGCAAAATTAAGGTTGCCCCTTGGTAAAGACAAAATTAAGGTTATCCCTTGGTAAGGACGAAATTAAAGTTGCTCCTAAGGGTGAAATTAGAAATCAGACCACTGATGTAGCAAATATGCACTCATTTACCACTGTGTGTTAAAATGGGTTGAAAAGTAAGAAAGTGTCTAATTAAAGGGACATGATGAAACCCTAATTCTTTTCATGATTCAGATATGGCATGGGATTTTAAACAATTTTCCAATTTACTTCTATTTTCTCATTTGTTTTGTTCACTTGGTAGCCTTAATTGAAAAGATACCTAGCTGCAGATTGGTGGCTGCAAATATATGCCTCATGTTATTGACTCACCCAATGCATTCAGCTAGCTCCCAGTAGTGCATTTCTTGCTTCTTCAACCAAGAAAAGGAAGCAAATTAAAGTAAGTAAATTGGAAAGTTATTTTAAATTGTATGCTCTATCAGAATCATGAAATAAAATTTTTGGGTTTCACATCCCTTTAACCTTTGTAGAGGCAATTTAAATAAAGTCCTAATGATATCTGAAGAACATTTGTAGGTACTAAAATTAAATTATTTGGTTGAACCATGGGGAAGAAGAGCTAAATGACACCAATACTATCCGTACCTATATGTAGAAGTATGACTACTCTTTTTGTGAATTGTAAAGGTTTGTATAATGTTTTAGGTTATAGATATTTAATAAACTCTAGTCCTTTAACGTGAAACCCATAAATAAATCACACAAGAGAGAGCCTTAAACAGCCAAAAGCAAGTATCATTTGGGTACATAAAATAATTATAGAAGTCACATATATTGTATTGTATGATTACCGTATCCTGGCTGTAAGAAATGTCTTAAACAATTTATTTTTAATGATATAATAGTTACATTAATTTTAATTATGCATACCATAATTTTTAGAAGTGAAAATGGGACCACCTGGTGCAGTGCCAGTGGGGGTGTGGTCAGGGGCGTGGTCGAGGGGCATGGCGATTGACGACCAGAACTAATTTTTCAGAGAGTAAATTAACCTTTGTGATTACTGCCTATCACAAAGGGCAGCTTTTGCTAATCAGTTCCCCAGAATGCGTTCCATTTGCACAAGCTCATTATTACACAACAGCATTATACCATATAATATGCCAAGCGGGAAATGCCCCATTACAGAGCAGCACTTGATACACATATTACAGAGGTAATGCGCAACTTACAAGGGGCACTTACCTAGCACACAGACTACGCACACATGTAAACACATAACCCGGAAGTGACCTGCTAAGGCAAAGGTCTTATAAAAAGATGGTGGTGCTCTGTCACTACTGGTATTGACCTTGGGGCGCATGATTGGCCCCTTTCCCTATCCTCCATTTGCAGATATGGTTGTATCAATTTTAGGTGTAGTCCCTAAGAATGAGTCAGGGAAATTTCACCTAATACAATATCTCTCCTACCCTAAAGGAAGTTCAGTGAACAATGCCATCAATAATAAATGGGCTGGGTTCATTCTCAACCGCAGAAGAAAAATATTTGGGAGCTTATTACCCATGACCGCTTGGAGAAGTTGGTTATGGCTTTGGAAGCTGTATGCTCTTCTCCCTATGAACTCCTTTTGGTTTCGTACTGACATATCTTGCGGCTCTCTGTATAGGTGAGCTGGTTTCCCTGCTAAGGCCTCTTCAGAGTCTATATTACTTTTCCTCCCCCAGTCTAACACAGACCAACAAGGTAAGGGTCTCTGGGTAACCATTCCTAAGATGCAAGGCAGTTGTTGCCCTGTTCTCCTAGTTAATCCATTTTTAGAAATTCGCCCTAATGTTTCGTGCTCTTTCCTTATACACGAGAATGGCACTTAGTTATCCCTTTATCAGTTCCTTAAGAGTCTTGGCCCAAGCAGCTTCCCGCTGGTCTAGATACTTCCTGAATTGCCCCTCACTCCTTTCGCATAGGGGCAGCAACTAATGCAGCTATATTGGGTTCTTCTGTAGACTCAATCAAGTGCTTGGGCAGGTGGAGCTCTAATAAATACAGGGGTTATGTTCGCCCAATTGTTTAAATGTGGGTTTTTCTTCCTGGTTCCCAGTTACTGATGTTTTTTTAGAAGTATCCCAAGGCACTAGAAGGATATGGATCGTGGGGCACTCATATGTGCATTGGGCATCAATCCGTTGTCTGTCACTCCCCGTTGGGCAGAGTATTAGGTTTTCCCCTGCCAAAGCTTCTGGTTAGGTGAGAGGGGGATGTCTTGGCCTAGACTTCCATCCCATTTATCCAAAGCCCTTGTACATTGGGGTAAACCTCACATTATCATCTTGCAATTTAGGGGGAAATGATTTAGGTGCCCTCCCTGTCCTGCAGCTTATAAAAATCATGGGCGCGATCCGATATAAGGCGTAGTTTGCGGCGCAAGCGAGGGAACCCGCGTTGCACGCAGTTTCAGCTCGCATCTCGAGCTACCCAATATACAGCGCCGTCAGATGCTAACGTGCCGTAAGTCGGATAAACCAGCGATGTCCAGAAATCTGCGCAAGTACAAATTTCTGGCGTCGCAAGTGACTTACGCCACGTTAGAAACTGCTGGCGCCTACAAAACCTGACTAAAGTATGAAATCACCCGCACTGTCTAACACGCCTCCCTAACATAGCCCGACACGTATAACATGCCTCCCTAACATAGCCCGACATGTCTAACCCTCTATCCGCTATCCCCCCTCACTATCCTAACAATAAAATATGTATTAACCCCTAAACCGCCGCTCCCTGACCCCGCCACCAGCTATATTAAATCTATAACCCCCTAAAGTGAGCCCCTACCCCGCCGACATCTACCTTACCTACCCCCTAAAGTGAGCCTCTACCCTGCCGCCATCTATTTTAAAATTATTAACCCCTAATTTAATCCCCCTACCCCGCCGCCATCTATATTAAATTATTTAACCCCTAAAATACTAAACTATCCATACCACTTAACCTAAGTCTAACCCTACAAATAGCCCTGAAAAGGGCTTTTTGCGTGGCATTGCCCCAAAGTAACAGCTCTTTTGCCAGCCCTTAAAATGGCTTTTTGCAGGGCATGCCCCAAAGGATTCAGCTCTTTTACCAGCCCTTAAAAGGGCTTTTGGCGGGGCTTTGTCACAAAGTAAACTGCTCTTTTGCCTACAATCTACATCCCCTTAGACCGCGGCCACCTATAATAAATGTATTAACCCCTAATCTAATCCCCCTACACCGCCACCAGCTATATTAACTATTTTACCCCTAATTATATTAGGGTTAATATAGTTAATATAGTTATTATATTATATATATTAACTATATTAACCCTAATTATATTAGGGTTAATATAGTTAATATCATTATTATATTATATATATATTAAGTATAATAATCCTATCTAACTCTAACATCCCTAACTAAACTCTTATTAAGATAAATCTAATATTAATATTATTAATTAAAATATTCCTATTTAAATCTAAATACTTACCTATAAAATAAACCCTAAGATAGCTACAATATAATTAATAATTACATTGTAGCTATGTTAGGGTTTATATTTATTTTACAGGTAAATTGTTAATTATTTTAACTAGGTATAATAGCTATTAAATAGTTATTAACTATTTAATAGCTACCTAGTTAAAATAATTACCCAATTACCTATAAAATAAATCCTAACCTAAGTTACAAATACACCTACACTATCAATAAATTAAATAAACTACAAATATCTATCTAAAAATACAATTAAATAAACTAAACTAAATTACAAAAACCCCCCCCACTAAATTACAAAAAATATTACAAGATTTTTAAGCTAATTACACCTATTCTAAGCCCCCTAATAAAATAATAAAGCCCCCCAAAATAAAAAAAATTCCCTACCCTATTCTAAATTAAAAAAGTTCAAAGCTCTTTTACCTTACCAGCCCTTAAAAGGGCTTTTTGCGGGGCATGCCCCAAAGAAAACTGCTCTTTTGCCTGAAAAAAAAAACACAAAACAACCCCCCAACATTACAACCCACCACCCACATACCCCTAATCTAACCCAAACCCCCCTTAAATAAACCTAATACTACCCCCCTGAAGATCTCCCTACCTTATCTTCACCACGCCAGGCCGAACTCCTCATCCGATCCGGGTGATGTCTATCCAAAAGGTAAAGAAGAAGTCTTCATCCCGGCGATGTTTTTATCCAAGCGGCAGCAAAGTCTTCTTCCATCTGGCAGCATCTTCCATCAAGCGGCATCTTCAATCTTCTTTCTTCGCTCCACCGACACGGAACATCCATCCCGGCCGACGACTGAACGACGAATGAGGTACCTTTAAATGACGTCATCCAAGATGGCGTCCGTCGAATTACGATTGGCTGATAGGATTCTATCAGCCAATTGGAATTAAGGTAGAAAAATCTGATTGGCTGATTGAATCAGCCAATCAGATTCAAGTTCAATCCGATTGGCTGAACTAATCAAATTGAACTGATCGGAACAGCCAATAGAATGCAAGATCAATCTGATTGGCTGATTGGTTCAGCCAATCGGATTGAACTTGAATCTGATTGGCTGATTCAATCAGCCAATCAGATTTTTCTACCTTAATTCCGATTGGCTGATAGAATCCTATCAGCCAATTGGAATTCGACGGACGCCATCTTGGATGACGTCATTTAAAGGTACCTCATTCGTCGTTCAGTCGTCGGCCGGGATGGATGCTCCGCGTCGGTGGAGCGAAGAAAGAAGATTGAAGATGCTGCTTGATGGAAGATGCTGCCGGATGGAAGAAGACTTTGCTGCCGCTTGGATATAAACATTGCCGGGATGAACACTTCTTCTTTACCGCTTGGATAGACATCACCCGGATCGGATGAGGAGTTCGTCCCGGCGTGGTGAAGATAAGGTAGGGAGATCTTCAGGGGGGTAGTGTTAGGTTTATTTAAGGGGGGTTTGGGTTAGATTAGGGGTATGTGGGTGGTTGGTTGTAATGTTGGGGGGTGGTATTGTGGGTTTTTTTTCAGGCAAAAGAGCGGTTTTCTTTGGGGCATGCCCCGCAAAAAGCCCTTTTAAGGGCTGGTAAGGTAAAAGAGCTTTGAACTTTTTTTAATTTAGAATAGGGTAGGGAAATTTTTTTATTTTGGGGGGCTTTATTATTTTATTAGGGGGCTTAGAATAGGTGTAATTAGCTTAAAAATCTTGTAATCTTTTTTTTTATTTTTTTTTTTGTAATTTAGTTTAGTTTATTTAATTGTATTTTTAGATAGATATTTGTAGTTTATTTAATTTATTGATAGTGTAGGTGTATTTGTAACTTAGGTTAGGATTTATTTTACAAGTAATTGGGTAATTATTTTAACTAGGTAGCTATTAAATAGTTAATAACTATTTAATAGCTATTATACCTAGTTAAAATAATTAACAATTTACCTGTAAAATAAATATTAATAATAAAATAGCTATAATATAATTATAATTTATATTGTAGCTATATTAGGATTTATTTTACAGGTAAGTATTTAGCTTTAAATAGGAATAATTTATTTAATAAGAGATAATTAATTTCGTTAGATTTAAATTATATTTAACTTAGGGGGGTGTTAGTGTTAGGGTTAGACTTAGCTTTAGGGGTTAATACATTTATTAGAATAGTGGTGAGCTCCAGTCGGCAGATTAGGGGTTAATAATTTAAGTTAGGTGTCGGCGATGTTAGGGAGGGCAGATTAGGGGTTAATACTATTTATTATAGGGTTAGTGAGGCGGATTAGGGGTTAATAACTTTATTATAGTATCGCTCAGGTCCGGTCGGCAGATTAGGGGTTAATAAGTGTAGGCAGGTGGAGGCGACGTTGTGGGGGGCAGATTAGGGGTTAATAAATATAATATAGGGGTCGGCGATGTTAGGGCAGCAGATTAGGGGTACATAGGGATAATGTAAGTAGCGGCGGTTTACGGAGCGGCAGATTAGGGGTTAATAATAATATGCAGGGGTCAGCGATTAGGGGTTAATAATAATATGCAGGGGTGTTTAGACTCGGGGTACATGTTAGGGTGTTAGGTGCAGACGTAGGAAGTGTTTCCGCATAGCAAACAATGGGGCTGCGTTAGGAGCTGAACGCTGCTTTTTTGCAGGTGTTAGGTTTTTTTTCAGCTCAAACAGCCCCATTGTTTCCTATGGGAGAATCGTGCACGAGCACGTTTTTGAGGCTGGCCGCTTGCGTAAGCAACTCTGGTATCGAGAGTTGAAGCTGCGTTAAAAATGCTCTACGCTCCTTTTTTGGAGCCTAACGCAGCCTTTATGTGGACTCTCAATACCAGAATTGTTTTTATGGTGCGGCCAGAAAAAAGCCGGCGTTAGTTTTTCGCGTCGTTACCGACAAAACTCCAAATCTAGCCGATAGGGTTTATTTCATAGGTAAGTATTTAGATTTAAATAGGAATATTTTAGTTTATAATATGAATTAGATTTATTTAATAAGAATTTAGTTAGGGGTGTTAGGGTTAGATAGAGTTAATATAGTTAATATAAATACTATAGTAATTATATTAACTATATTAACCCTAATATAATTAGGGTTAATATAGTTAATATATATATAATGTAATAACTATATTAACTATAATATACTTAGGGTTAATATAGATAATATAGCTGGTGGCGGGGTAGGTAGATTAAATTAGGGGTTAATAATTTTAATATAGATGGCGGCGGTGTAAGGGGCTTACATTAGGGGTTAATACTATTAATATAGGTGGCGGCGGTGTAGGGAGGGCAGGTTATAGGGCAAAAGAGCTGTTTACTTTGGGGCAAAGCCCCGCAAAAGGCCCTTTTAAGGGCTGGTAATAGAGATAATTATTTTAGGGGGATTAGATTAGGGGTTAATAATATTAATATAGCTGGCGGCGGTATAGGGGGATTAGATTATGGGGTTAATAATTTTTATATAGGTGGCGGCGGTGTAAGGGGTCAGATTAGGGGATAGATAAGGTAGATGGCGGCGGTGTAAGGGGTTCACATTAGGGGATAGATCAGGTAGATGGCGGCGGTTTTAGGGGTTCACATTAGGGGATAGATCAGTTAGATGGTGGCGGTTTTAGGGGCTCACAGTAGGGGGTTAGTTTATGTAGATGGCGGCGGTTTAGGGGTTAAATACTTTATTAGGGATTGCGGCGGGGGATCGCGGTTGACAGGGAGATAGACATTGCGCATGCGTTAGGTGTTAGGTTTTATTTAGCAGATCGCGGTTGACAGGTAGATAGACATTGCGCATGCGTTAGGTGTTAGGTTTATTTAGCAGCTAGTTTAGGGAGTTACGGGGCTCCAATAGTCAGCGTAAGGCTTCTTACGGCTGCTTTTTGTGGCGAGGTGAAAATGGAGTAAGATTTCTCCATTTTCGCCATGTAAGTCCTTACGCTGTATATTGGATACCAAACTGCGCTGGTTTGGTATACCTGCCTATGGCCCAAAAACTACGGGCGACGGCAGAAATATACGCTCATAACTTCTAGGTTACGCCATATATGTGATACCAAACCAGCGCAAATATTGGCTTCGCCAGCTTTTGCGGGCGACGATTTTTATCAGATCGAGCCCCAAGATGGCAGATATTAGCTGGATAAGAATTCATATTCCAAATGTCATTCTGGACTGGTCTAATGTCATCCCGAGGCTAGAATAGAGGCATATGTCATCCCACAGTGCAGCGTACATGATTAGGAAAAAATTATTCCACCATAAGCAGGACCATCACAGAGCAGGGAGGTTTCGTGATCAGACACAATGCCGACAAGTCAGAGTACTACAGGAGAGATAGGGTTCATTTACAGAATGGTAGGAAGATAGTAGCAGGCACTAGTGCCTGCTACTATCTTCCTACCTGACTTTGAAGTGGAGTGGTTCACCCGTATTCTGGCTACGGCACTCCAGGAGTTTGAGCTTGTTGGTGTGATGCCTGTTGAAGTTCCGGATCCGGTTGGGGGTTTGCGTGCTGGAGTTGCCGGCTACGGACCCTGTTACTTTCATTTACAGTGGCCTTAGATATATTCATTCAAGATAGTCTCTTTTACCCTTCCTGTAAGTCAGGTTGTGGTTCTTTGTGGTGGCGGCAAATATGTCATCTGAGATGCTATCTTGTGGCAGGAGGTAGCGGCCCTGTTGCGTGGAGAGGGTGAACAGGGGGAGTGATTACCAATCTAAAAGATGGGAGGGGTGGATAGCCTCAGGTGCACGTGAAGTGCCCCTCCTTTCCCTTGTGGGTGGGTCATGTGATCTCAACAACCCCTTAGTAGCATCTCCTTGAGCAGGGGGTACCCCCCTCTGCTGCAGTTTTCCGTTTGGGTCGCCGACCTCCAGTAGCGCTGGGTTAGTTAGCTCTTGCTTGCCACCATCTTAGCCTACTTGTCGGTTTTATAGTTATTAATGTTTTATAAAAATTTTAACCTGTGGCGGTTAAAATTTTTCCCATAAAGAAGTTGTTGCGTGTTTATTTATTATTTAAGCATAGTTATAAGTTTAGTTATAAGTTATGGTTATATATATATATATAGATATATATATATATATATATATATATATACATAGTTATTCCCTCTCTGCTGGTAACGAGTGGTAAGCCTTTAATTCCTTATGGCATAAAATCACTGGATTTGATCCCATGTATTTGGAACGGTATGTGATAAAAATTACCTAACTGTGTAGCAACATACAAAAATGTTTTCTTAAAGTAAAAAACCTGGAGGTTTTTCACATATTCAAGACTGTTTTTAGACAGAAGATTAAAGCTTTAAGATGTGACCTGTCTGGGAAAAAGATCACGTATGGATACTCTGATGACAAATTATGCCACAAGTTTGCGATATATTCAAAAGGGATCCGTTGTGATATTGAGAAATCTGGCAAAATATTCAAAGGGCAGCATTGCAGAGAATGTGTTTTACCGCACATATCAGTGGCTGGTGATGCTGCTCTGATACCGGCGATATATTCAAAGCAGCATCGCCACCTAGGTGTAATGTAAATGATCCCTTTACACAGTACTGTATGACAATATAATTTACATGTGTCAACAGACATTCAGTCCATGTTTGTACAATACTATAGTGACTTAAACATATCAGTAACACACCTATAGGAGCAGGGCATTGTGGGTATATGATATATGTGTATTCAATGTTTAATGTATATATATATATATTGTATTGTATATTGGTAGGATATGGGGCTGATTTATGAAAGTGCGAGCGTATCATGTCGGCCGCACATCGATAAATGCCGACAGCATATGCTGTCGGCATTTATCATTGCACAAGTAGTTCTTGTGAACTGCTAGTGCAAAGCCGCCCCCTGCCGATTCGCGATCAATCGACCGCTAGCACAGGGTGTCAGCCCGATCGTATGAGATCGGGCATATTGATGTCCGCAGCCTCAGAGCAGGTGTCGGACAAGTTATCGAGCAGCGTTCTTTAGACCGCTGCTTCATAACTGCTGTTTCTGGGGAGCCTGAAGGCTTGCGCGGAAACAGGGGCATTCGTAACTTGATACTTCGGCCCCTAAGTATGTTAACTGTAAGCGTGATTTTACTTATCTTCTATTGTGTCCTTAGGCGTGTGTTTTTACTTATTTTTAGATTGTATTGCGCATTCTCAGAATTCATATTTACATTACATTAAAAACATGCAATCAAGATCGCAGACTTCATATTTCTAGCCCTTAAAATGATATTATACACTAGATTTTTCTTTGCATAAATGTTTTGAAGATGATCCATTCTGCTTATTTTTAAATAACATTGTGCTGATTTTCAGATTCCTAACCAAGCCCAAAAGTTTTAGATGTATACTAATGTCTACAGACTTCACATTGCTTCTGTTTGTATAATGGGTCTTTTCATATGCAGGGGAGGGGGGAGGTTCTGCTATTAGCCCCTTTCAGTGGGTGTTCCGGGCTTATCTCATTAACAGAGCTAAACTGGGAGCTTCTAAGTAAGTTTTTAAAAGGTTTTACACTGGATTTGTATATCAGTATCCGTGAATATTATTCTTTATATGTAGAATGAGGAAAAAGGAGCGCTGATTCTTGTAGGTGAATGCAAAAAAGTTTTATTAGGAGCAGGCTTCCATGAAAACCAACAGGTGAGCTCCTATCTTACGCATTTCGCGCATGAGCACAGGCGCTTCATCAGAGATCAGAGATATTATTCTTTATAGTAGTGTCTATTACATGCAGTTAAATGACAATTAGTGTATATTGCCCCTTTAAGGTAAGTAACCAAATCACCAACTTATACAAAATGGAAGAGATCATTTAATAATACATCATTTTAATATTGTGAAAGAGCACTCAGGTATCTGGTACTTAAAAATATTTAAGAATTGAGTGAGGGCGGCTGTATATCATTGTTGGGTCCTTAGCAAGATGTCATTCAGGGAACAGGTTATAAGTAAACACATTATTCGCTTGGTTCACTGTTACGTACTGGCAGAAAGTCTGCCAGTAAAAAAAATAAAGGTGTTTTTGCTTTGTTTTTAAGATTATTTTATATATATATATATATTATTTATTTTTTTCTGAAGTGTAGGATCCCCCATTACCCCCCAACCTTCCTGATCCCACCCCCAAACAGCTCTCTAAGCCTCCCTCCTTGACCTATTGGCCGCCATCTTAGGTACTGGCAGTACCCAGTTTACAAAAAATGTGCCCTTTTTTATAAAAAATAAATAAAAAAAACATTTTCTGTAGTGTAGATGTCATTTCCTAATACTTAAAAATCCCTCTCCCTCCTTTCCTTTCGCTATAGATGTCCCAAAGTGTACTGTAGCGGTCCCTCCCTCCTCCCCATGCACGCTCCCGCCACCCTCTCGCACGTGCACGCTCCCAGACCCATCAACCCCACTGGCAGGAAATCCGCTAACAGCAATGGGCCGCCCACCCGCCTCCCTGCAAGCCCTCCCATGCCACTAACGATCAGCACCATCACTGACCGATGCCAAGGGCCACAGAGTGGCCCTCTCTGCATCGGTGTGCTTAAAAAGGGTATTGCACAATGCCTCAATATTGAGGCATCGCTGCAATACCCTGAAAGTGGCTGGAAGCGATCAGCATCTACCAGGGAAATAGAAGGACTGCCGAGCATTCTTTAATAATCTCGCCAGCCCAGAGAGCTTTCAATCATTGAGCCCAATGTTGTGTGCCACAGTATGGGGGTTTTATGGTGACACTTGATAACAGCTATTAATGGCCCCTTAAAGATGGTACTTATTCAATTCTGCAAGCTAACTTTTTTGCTCTGTTTTCTCTGACTTACTGCAGCCATTTCGTGCCCTTCAGTTTGTGCGTACATGTATTTGTTAGCCCTTAAAATATTTTACAGATCTTCAATGTTGTTTAAATAAAGTTAATATAATGGAGTGCATTATTTATATATGTATATATATATATATATATATATATATATATATATATATATACATATATAAATCAAGAATCCCAGCCAATGAGTCTTAGAATAAACAAGTTTTTATTCTTCAACAAAGGATATGATCAGTGTGATCTTTCACACTATGCAATTATAACAAACATAGGGGAAACATATGATGTAAGTTCATTCAGATCCACACATACCCCATCCACCAAACACATCCGTGTCCAACAATCAGCACAAATTATAAAAATAAAACATCAGAAAATAAAAATAGTACCCAAATTGAAAACTACACTATCACTCCCAGGGCGTCCCACCAAATAAGGACTCTATAAAGTTAGAACCATTGAGAGTGTCCGCTAGATCCGTAACTCTATAATATTATATGAACCAAGAATGTCTCGTTATATTGCGGATACTCCTAAAACAAGAATGTCTCGTTATGTTGCAGATATTCCAACTGTAACAGTGTGTGATCACTTGAAACCATAAGCAAATATCTTGTTGCCAATATATGAAATCAGTTACAGGAAACACAACATGTTACAGCATTTGTAATCCATAATGGTTAATTCTTGTAGAGACCTCAATATCAAATCTTGTAGCTGTGTCAATGTTACGGTTCAAATGTCCCTCCAACCTGCCCTGCTTCTGACCATATAACGTGTAGTGGGGAGCTATGAACGTAATTTCGGCCCAAACACACACTCTCTTGAAACTTCACTCACGGTATCCTATACTACACATATGTGTGATTCCTTACTGAAGAGAGGATACAGTATATCCCACAGTTAGCATATTTTCTAAAAAGGGTGGTGCGGTCACATCATATCTCATATATATATATATATATATGTATACCTGTATATACAGTATATATAAATATATATATATATACACATACATAATCTTACAATTAGCTTATATAAAAAGTAATTGTTTTCTACCAGTTTGCTAGATCCCTGATAGGCCTGTCTATCGATCAGACGTATTCACAAAGCTTTTAAGTGGGTAAAATTGTTCTTTGCAGATGACATCGAGAGGTTGTTATCCTTCAGATTACGTGACAAGAACATAATCCTTAGTGTGATATTATTACCAGCATCCGATGTAAAGGGCATTGCAAAAAACTGAAGCTTCAATTTGATCCCTTCATTTTAAAGATAACCAAGACTAAGTATAGAGCAGTTTGAAATACTAGCAAGCCATGCTGAGCAGAGATGTGTTGCTGGCTGACTCTGCAATCTTAAAGGGACATTAAATTAAAAAAATACTTTTCCCCATAAAGAGCTAGGTTACAAGTGGCACGCTATTTAGTGCTCCCGCTCAAGCATAAACATCATTAGAAGTAATCTTTTTGCACACGCAGGATAAAAGACTTCGGATATCGTGACCCTGCTAACTTATTCTCCTCATAGCCTTCGATGGAGAGCAGAGAAGAAAAAAAAAATCTAAACGTATCACTTGTGCGCTAACCCGGCAGGAGTTATTGATATTTCACATTCCAATGTTCTTCACATACAGGAAAATTTCATTTTTATTATACTATATATCTATTCATATAGATATATAGGTATATACAGCATATCTATTTTACATTAACTTTATCAGATATATATAGAAATATATATTTAATAATAAAAATTAAAAAAAAATTCTCTATAAATAACATTAGAATGTAATATATGCCTAACATGCTTCCGTTTTCCGCTCTTCGGGTCTTCTGTGGTGTTGGGTTAGCAAACATGAAGAATTAGTTATCTTAAGCCGTATTATGTAAAAAATATAAACTATTGAACAATATTATTAATAATTATTATGTATGCTGTCAAATATATTTATATATACAGTATATATTCTATGGATTATTTAGAATTGTATAGTGCATCTATAATAATTACTATAGTTTCAATATTTTACACACCTTAAGATAACATGTTGGGTTTGCGCACATGAACCCGACTGGAGTACAGAAATTCTTCATGTGCGCTAACCCAACATGAATTATCTTAAGGTGTTAATATTTATTAAATATAAAATATTGAAAAATATGAATAATTATTGTAAATAATTATTATAGATGTAATATAAAATTATAAATAATCCATAGAATATATCATTTTTTTACAGTAGCTATAATAATAATTAATAATTATTTATATTGTTTAATATTTTATATTTAATATTTTAAGATAACTAATTATGACAATGTTAATGTAAAATATATATCTATATATCTATAGGAATATATACATGTATAGATATATATATTTAGGAATATATATTTAATAATACAAATAAAATTTTCCTGTATATGAAGAACATTGGAATGTTAAATATTTACAGTAAATACACAGTAAAACACATTCACCTAGATTGCAAGTTTTGCGCTATAGAGGGTGTGGCACGAACGTAACAAAAGTTGCGTTATTTCACCCTCCATAGCGCTGCCATTACGAGTTTTGAAAAAGCCGGCTTGTGCATGCGATATGGTAGTTTTAAGCTCCATACCGCACAAAATACAATCGCTGCTTTGACGTGCTCATGCACGCTTTCCCCACAGACATCAATGGGGAGAAAGTGTTAGAAAAAAACCTTTGATCGCGGAATGAAAAGCTCCGTAACGCAACCCCATTGATGTCAATGGGGAAAAAAAAGTTACGTTTAAACCTAACACCCTAACATAAACCCCAAGTCTAAACACCCCTAATCTGCTGCCCCTGACATTGCAACGCCTACATAAATCTATTAACCCCTAATCTGCCGCCCCAACATCGCCACCACCAAAATAAATCTATTAACCCCTAATTTGCCGTCCCAACATCGCCGCCACCTAAATAAATCTATTAACCCCTAATCTGCCGTTCCCGATATCGCCACCACTATAATAAAGATATTAACCCCTATTCCGCCGCTCCCCGACATCGCCGCCACTAAATAAAATTTTTAGCCCCTAAACCTCTGGCCTACCACATCACTGCCACTAAATAAACTTATTAACCCCTAGGGGTCAATTTATTATTGTGCGGACGGTCATGATACGATGTAGCGTATCATGTCCGCTGCACATCGATAAATGCCGACAGCATACGTTGTAGGCATTTATCATTGCACCAGCAGTTCTTGTGAACTGCTGGTGCAATACCGCCCCTGCAGATTTACAGCCAATTGGCCGCTAGCAGGGGGGGTGTCAATCAACCTGATCGTATTTGATCGGGCTGATTGCTGGCCGCCACCTCAGAGGTGGCAGATGAGTTAAGGAGCAGCGGTCTTAGGACCGCTGCTTCTTAACTTCCTCTTCAGGCGGAACTGAAGGGGAGTGGGTCGGAAGCAGCATCCGCTGCTTCATAAATCTACCCCCTAAACCAACAGCCCCCACATCACAAAAAACTAAATTAAAGGGCCATAATACCCAAATGTTTAAACACTTGAAAGTGATGCAGCATAGCTGTAAAAAGCTGACTAGAAAATATCACCTGAGCATCTCTATGTAAAAAAGAAAGATATTTTACCTCAAAAGTTCCTCAGTAGCCACCTCCCATTGTAAAGGATTTCTAAGCAGCATTTTAGTGTGTCTGTCCTGGGACAGCTGAAAGGATGAGCCTCTTGAACTCTCATATTATTTCACCAATCAGGTTAAGGAAGCTTACTATGAAATCTCATGAGAGTTAAGTCAAATCTCATGAGATCACAGTAAGAGTTCATGATCTCAGCACTGCTGATGCTGATTGGCTGCTGTTCATTTCTTCATTTTTTTATTTTTTTTTACCTGCAGCTGGGAGAAGGTGAAGTATAACTTTTTACACAGAACTTACTCTGCTGAGCTGAGGAGATTGTGAGGTAAAATATCTTCCTTTTTTACATAGAGATGCTCAGGTGATATTTTCCTGTCAGCTTTTTACAGTTATACTGCATCAGTTTCCAGTGATTTAGCATATGAGTATTATGTCCCTTTAAACTATTAACCCCTAAACCTAACACCCCCCTAACTTTATATTAAAACTACAAGAGCCCTATCTTAAAATAAATAAAAACACCTTTGAAATTAAAAAAAAACCTATAAATTAAACTAACATAACTATTATACTAAAATTAAACTAACTACAAATTAAATAAACTAAATTACAAATTAAAAAAACCTAACCCTACTAAGAAAATTAAATCTACAATTACAAAAAATAAAAAATACTAAATTACAAAAAATGACAAACACTAAATTACGAAAAAAAATAACAAACAGAATTATCCAAAATAAAAACAATTACACCTAATCTAATAGCCCTATAACAAATTAAAAGCCCCCCAAAATACCCCCCATAGCCTTCAATAAACTACCAATAGCCCTTAAAAGGGTCTTTTGTAGGGCATTGCCCTAAGTTAAACATCTCTTTTACCTGTAAAAAAAACCCACAAACCAACCAACCCCCCAAAATAAAAAAACCTAACTCTTAAAAAAACCTAAACTACCCATTGCCCAGAAAAGGGCATTTGTATGGGCATTGCCCTTAAAAGGGCATTCAGCTCTTTTTCATTGCCCTTAAAAGGGCATTTAGCTCTATTAAGATAGCCCAAACCCTAATCTAAAAAAAAAATCACCCAAAAAAGTTTTGAAAAACCTAACACTAACCCCTGACGATCCACTTACAGTTTTTGAAGTCCGGACATCCATCCTCATTCAGGCGGCGAGAAGTCTTCATCCAGGTGGCGAGATCTTCATCCATCCAGGCGGCATCTTCTATCTTCATCCATGCGGCATCTTCTATATTCATCCCGGCGGCGCGGAGAGGGTCCATCCTGAAGACATCCGGCGTGGAGTATCTTCTTCCTACGGTCGCCGCGTATACTGAATCTTCAATGCAAGGGAGCCTTTTCAAAATGGCGTCCGTTGCATTCCTGTTGGCTGATTTGATTTTGGAAATTCAAATCAGCCAATAGGATGAGAGCTACTGAAATCCTATTGGCTGTTCAAATCAGCCAATAGGATGAGAGCTACTGAAATTCTATTGGCTATTCAAATTACAGTAGCTTTCATCCTATTGGCTGATTTGAACAGTGGATCGTCGAGGGTTAGTATTAGGTTTTTTTAAACTTTTTTGGGTGGGTTTTTTTTTAGATTAGGGTTTGGGCTATCTTAAAAGAGCTAAATGCTCTTTTAAGGGCAATGAAAAAGAGCTGGATGCCCTTTTAAGGGCATTGCCCATACAATTGCCATTTTCAGGGCAATGGGTAGCTTAGGGTTTTTTACAGTTAGGTTTTTTATTTTAGGGGGTTGGTTGGGTGGTGGGTTTTACTGTTGGGGTGGTCTTTGTATTTTTTACAGGTAAAAGAGCTGTTTAACTTAGGGCAATGCCCTACAAAAGGCTCTTTTAAGGGCTATTAATAGTTTGTTGTAGGCTAGGGTTTTTTATTTTGGGGGAGTTTTTTATTTTTATAGGACTATTAGATTAGGTGTAATTGTTTTTATTTTGGATAATTTTGTTTGTTATTTTTTGTAATTTAGTGTTTGTTATTTTTTGTACTAACTACAAATTAAATAAACTAAATTACAAATTAAAAAAACCTTACCCTACTAAAAAAATGAAATCTACAATTACAAAAAAGAAAAAATACTAAATTACAAAAAATAACAAACACTAAATTACGAAAAAAATAACAAACGGAATTATCCAAAATAAAAACAATTACACCTAATTTCACAGGTAGGTTTTTATTTATTTTTAATATAAAGTTAGGGGGTGTTAGGTTTAAGGGTTAATAGTTTAATTTAGTTTTTGGCGATGTGGGGGGCTTGCGGTTAAGGGTTTAATAGGTTTATTTAGTGGCAGTGATGTGGGAGGCCAGAGGTTTAGGGGTTAATAACTTTATTTAGTGGTGAGGATGTCGGGGAGCGGCGGAATAGGGGTTAATATCTTTATTATAGTGTGGGCAATATTGTGGTGCTGGGGAATAGGGGTTAATAACTTTAGTATAGTGGCGGCAATGCGGTTTAGGGGTTAATAGGTAGTTTATGGGTGTTTAGTCTACTTTGTAACACTTTAGTTATGAGTTTTATGTAACAGTTTTTTTGCATAAAACTCAAAACTACTGCTTTCAGATGGCGGTACGGATCTTGTTGTTATAGGGTGTAACACAAGCTTTTTAGCCTCTCCGCAAAACTCGTAATGGCAGCGCTATGGGAAATCCATCAAAAAATGTAATTTTTTTGAGTGCGGGACTGATGTTGCGTTACAGGCTAAAAGGCTTGCAGTACAGTTATACTGACAAGACTCGTAATGGCTGCGTTGTTTAAATGTTGAAATGGCCATTTTTTTCAGCGTTAAAACACGAACGCAAAACTTGTAATCTACCTGATTATTAATTATTATAATAGAATTATCATTCAGACACACACACACACATATATATTATATCCCTTTGCAGTCAAATACATGGCCATATACCATATACCTTTTAACCCTGATAAATAACATTTATTAATATTTATATGTTACATTTTTATTAGATAGTGTTTATATGAGTGTAACCGTATATTCTAATGCATTAATGCTGTGCAAACGTTAGCACACCACTTGTATTTTAGCCCAAAATGTTTAATTAAAACAACTTTGGATTATACTTTCAATATTTATTGTACCTGCTTTCCTGTTATTTAAATGTAAAAATTATATTTTTTTCCACTTCCTCAATGGAGGCTGAGGTGTATATAGTAGATTTCAGAGCCATGACCTTATTACATGCTACTCAGTGATTGGTTGAATAAATGAGTGATCAAATACCTAGGAGGCTTTTCAAGGAGTACATCCCTGGACTGCAAAACAATGCAAATTTTGCTTACAAAATCACAGTTTGAATGTTTCTAAAATATGTATTATACGCAGTGCATTGTGTTATTGCTAACAGGTATGTGCACAGATGGAAGAAATTATTTAATTTCGTCCTATATCTGGCCGTGGTGTCGTTTGGAATTTGTTAATGAAAATATTTTCAGCTGCTTTTTCCTAGAAGAACGTCTGCAGATCAGCAGAGGAACCGCTGAACAGAAGCCTAAACTTAAATAAAGTTAAAATGGTAGATAGTGCTAGTGGTATAAGCCAGCAGAAGCAAAAAATATTTATTTTTATTTTTTTAATGTGGTCAGGAATGTCAAGAACAAAAGTGTCATTCACAATTATTGACTGACACAGAAACCAATCAGCTGACAAGGACTTGCAATAGAATACTGTAAAACTGTAACTAGAAAGCCTGTTCCGCCTTTAGGGTGTTTTGAATTTTCAAACAAATGCGAAGAACACAACAAAATGAGTGATGTCTGATTTCATTGCTTATATATATACTATACATATAGAAAAAAACTGTTTTATGCCAGTTTAGCATGATAGCGACTTGCAGAAACAAGCGCAGCTTTTGTTGAGTGTACACAAAAGGTTAAATAGGACAAACTCTCAGCTTGATATTTATTTCCCAGTACAAGCGATGTCACTGCAGGACAGGTGCAGAAATGCAAATGGAAAAAAGTTGGAAGTGCTTAATTAAAATTTCCAAACTAGTGGCTTGAGTCTGATCGGAGGTGCTGTGTGAAATGAATCTGTCACTAGACACCCAATGGGCACTTTAGCATTTGACAAAATAATCATAAGAAAATTAAAATCTTTTAACCGAGCAATGAAGAGAATGAAGAAGAATTGGATGAGAATTTCAGTCTATACAAGGTGAAATATTTCTCTATTCAAGGAAAGGTGAAGGTTTAGCTATAGGAAATTGGTGTATCTCTATTTACATAGGAGTCTGGAAATCTATTGATTTCTTTATTTATTTTTAGGATATTGTAATAGAATATTTTAGTTTTTAAAGGACATTTAAAGGGATATTAAACCATCTGTTTCATTATAAAAAAGCACTAAGCACGGGCTTATACTTAAAGGGATATGAAACCCATTTTTTTCCTTCATGATTCAGATAGAGCATGCAATTTTTTTCATTCTCTAGCTATCTTTATTTGAAAAGCAAGAATGTAAGTTTAGAAGCCGGCCCATTTTTGGTTCACAACCTGGGTTGGCTTTGCTGATTGGACAGCACCAATAAACAAGTGCTGTCCAGTACGAATTTTAACACATTCGTTCAAATCGAATTTCAAATGCTTACATAACCTTCTAAAATTCGATTTTCGAATGTTCGGTTTCGAATTTTACGATTACATTCGAAATTATTCGTTTTGAAAAATTCGAATTTATATATTTGTAATAGTATTTCTATAATGCTTTATTTACATGTAATATTCGAATTATGCAATATTCGAATTCGAAAAATTTGAATTTATATGTTTGTAATAGTATTTCTAATGCTTTCTTTAAATGTAATATTCGAATTATGCACTATTCGATCGAAATAGAAACATTTGAATTGATATATTTGTATCTATTATGTATCAATTTACTAGATTCCCTACCACATGAACTATTGAACTTCTGAATAGTATTTGTTGAATAGAATGTTAAATTCGAAAGTTTGAATGTGGACATTCGATCTAAATATAAACATTCGAATTCGAAAGTGACATTCGAAAAACTCTAAATAGCATTCAATTATAGAATTTTTAAGAATATTAATTTGTATCAACATTCGGATTTGTAACATTCGAATTCGGAAATGTACACCTTCGCCCATCCCTACTCCTTAGCTTAGATGCCTTCTTTTTCAAATAAAGATAGCAAGAGAACAAAGAAAAAATTATAATAGGAGTAAATTAGAAAGGTGCTTAAAATTGCATGCTCTTTCTGAATCATGAAAGAAAAAAAAATGGGTTTAGTGTCCTTTTAAAGGGATATGAAAGCCATTTTTTTCTTTCATGATTCAGAAAGAGCATGCAACCTTTCTAATTTACTGCTATTATCAAATGTTCTTCGCTCTCTTGGTATCTTTATTTGAAAAGCCGGAATGTAAGTTTAGGAGCCGGCCCTTTTTTTTGTTCAGCACCTGGGTAGCGCTTGCTGATTGGTGGCTAAACAATCTGTTTTTCTTTTTATGTTTAATTTGATTAGATTTGTTTTTACTAAAGAAGTCCTGCTTCATATCACTCTAAGTAATTTATGCACCAGAAATTATTCTCTGAATTGCATAATATCGACAAACAAAATAAGCTGTTAATCCCAAACTATTAGCCGGTTCGTTTTTGGAGAGTTTCCAGGTTTTCAACGAAATCCCCATAGTGTTTTTGTCAGAGCTGTGAGCATGTTTTCTGCTCGTCAATAAAAGCCCTATTTTTTTAAGATGGAGACAAAAAATTCTCTGCAATCACATTCCTTTTCTACGATACTTTTCAACAGGTTTTCAAGATCTTTTTTTTTATTTTTTTTTATTGCTCAAACTAAATCATGAAAGTTTAAATTTGACTTTAGTGTCATATTAACAATGAGGCCTGTCAGAACCACAGATCCCAATTATTGCATAATCCCTTTTGGGAGCGCTGTTCTTTAAGCCCCCTCAATAGATGCCCTCCTAGTGACACCACTAATGGTTTAACCACACCCACTACTTGCCAGACCACTCCTAAACTCCACCCCTGTCCTGTCCTAGCTCTGCCCACACTTTCCAGTCTCAGACATTAGCCGTAAAAAGCTGGGAGGTATGGAACCATAGAGATTGTATTATTGTACTGTTGCTTGCAGAGAGAGACACTTTTATTTTTACAAGTTTATATCCCTGTAATAAGATTTCTAAAATATGTTTGCCAGGCCTGAAAGTGCAAAATTTCCAGTCATGCCCTTCATTTGAAAAGGTTGGATATCCTGGACATAAAATGATAATTGATTTTTGTGTTCTGCGTCCTATACTGTTGTTTCAGAGCCAGCATGAAATGCTCTTTCTCCTCTGAGACATTCAGAGAATAGTTAGAGACTTTAGAAAATTTTCGCTCTTCACATTTTTGGGAAAAATAAAGTGAGTTTTACTAATCATTCTTTGATATAATGAAGGCAAGGACAAGAATCTCAGCGAGGCATGAGTAAGACAATCACAGCTTCTTAAGTGACAATGAAATGCCCTCTAAACAACAGACGATGAGCTGAAATTCAGCTGTGAATCGATCAAAGGCTCAAGGTCACTAAAAGCAAACAGACAGCGCGAGCAGAGCCCATCGAGAAGCGAGTGGTAATATCCCAGAGCCAGCGTGGGGCTCCAGCCATAGAGACACACTTATTGTCCACAAGTGCAGCCCAACCGAGATAAAATGTCAGACAGAAAGGAGACCATCTCTCTGCCAGGTTACAAGGAAATAGCAATCGTCTGTGAAGAGATATTGATAGGTGATCCCGCTGTGAGGACCACAATTGCTGACCTCACTGACCCATGCAGGCTTGTTCAGGAGACCAAACACACAGCCAGCTGCGATTTTAAATGGCCACAGATTTTATAGCAGTGACTTGTCAAGGCAACCGAGTGGAACATGGTAACAT
This sequence comes from Bombina bombina, assembly GCF_027579735.1. Lineage (NCBI taxonomy): Eukaryota > Metazoa > Chordata > Amphibia > Anura > Bombinatoridae > Bombina > Bombina bombina. The sequence goes on from NC_069506.1 coordinate 22,696,479, forward strand.
TATATGTGATATGATAACACGCTAGCTTTACATACAGCTCTAGTTGTAATATGAAGTCAGATAATCACATGACAAACTGACAACCACACCAGGAAAACCCAGGTTAAAGGGACATGACACCCAAAATGTTTCTTTCATGATTCAGATGGAACATACATTTTTAAACAACTTTCCAATTTACTTCTATTATCAATTTTGCTTCATTCTCTATCCTTTATTGAAGGAGTAGCAAAGTACGACTGGGAGCTAGCTAAACACATTGGTAAGTCAATGACAAGAGGTATATATGTGCAGGCACCAATTAACAGCCAGCTCCTGAGCCTACCTTAATATGCTTTTCCTCAAATTATACAGAGAGAACAAAGCAAATTAGATATAAAATAGAAGTAAATTTGAAAGTTGTTTAAAACTGCATCCTCTGAGGCCTATTTATTAAAGGTCTGTCGGACCTGATCTGACAGTGCGGATCAGGTCCGCCAGACCTCGCTGAATACGGAGAGCAATACGCTCTCTGTATTCAGCATTGCACCAGCAGCTCTTGTGAGCTGCTGGTGCAACGCCGCCCCCTGCAGATTCGCGGCCAATCAGCCACCAGCAGGGGGTGTCAATCAACCCGATCGTACTCGATCAGGTTAAATCGTGGCAATCTCTGTCCACCTGCTCAGAACAGGCGGACAGTGTTATGGAGCAGCGGTCTTTAGTTTCTGGCGAGCCTGCAGACTCCACAGAAACACGGGCCCTCAAGTTCCATTCGGAGCTTGATAAATGGGCCTCTATATCTAAATCATGAAGGAAACATTTGGGGTTCTGTGTCCCTTTAATCTCTTTAATGTGTGATAAAACATAATGGGCTAGATTACAAGTAGATCTGTAGTTTGCGCTCTCACTCGCGTGTTAACCCTGCTAGATTCGGCTTTCTGCACGTGTCGGATAGCGCACGTATTACAAGTTGACAGTAAAAAGTTTTCACTTGTGCGCTATCCCTAGACACGCAAAGAGCTGCGTTAAACCTCTTTTCGCTCACTCACAACAGTTAGCGGGTCACTTGTAATCTAGCCTATTATATAAAACACCACTATATGAAATGTTACATTTAGGAAGTCAGTAATTGATCTCAGCAAAATCTTATTATTTCACTATGTTACTGCAATCACATAAGGGATTAAATGCCATATCCTCCTCTGTGGGAATCTAACCAATAACTCAACTATGTACATAATCTTATCGTTTAATATAAACATTGTAACTTCTAACTTACAAATAATACACACAACTTTAAGCAGTTGAAAACCCGCAGGGCACGTTTATTGTGGAACACAAGAAACTTAATGGCAACAGCACAATAACATGGACCCGGGGGCGGCAATCGGCTACTGGATAACTTGTAGTAACCCCTGCTAGGAAGATGGGCCGTACCAGGTATGCAGGAGACAAGTGGAGTGCAGCTACAACGCTAAGGTAACTTAGGGAGTTATTGACTTTCTGGCACATGAACAGGGAACCCCCCCAGATGCGCATCTGAGGACTTCACCCTTGCCCGAAAGTAGCCGTCACTCGACCTCCTATCATCCTGCACCACTGGTCTGGACCAACCGCCTGCAATGGGGTGCTAAAACCACCACTCTGAACCAGTAGGACCAAGGTCAACTAGACGCATAGCATATTGAACACCTGGGGAGTTGAAACATACCGTCCTCTGACTCTTAGAAATGGATCTCATAACCCTCATCAGGCCTCAGACACCACACTACTGAAAGACCACCATAGTGATAGCTCAGACTAACGATTGCCGCTACAGGGAGGGAAGGGAGGAAACTTCAAGGAACAAGCAGAAAGAGGAATTGGACTTCCTGTACAGGTCTTAAAAAGTCTAAACCCCTCCTATAACATAGCAACAATGTTGCACACACACATACACTCCCACTCATCCGTCCTGGCCTTATGTGCATTCCAGGCAATTTGACCCACATTTTCTTTAAGGTACTGTTCCATGATACATTAATCATACACCATGTGGTATAATTTCATTGTATATATATATATACATGCAGTGTGTAGGAAACTATCCAGGTGCAGTATGCATGCAGAGTGTGAAAAACTATCCAGGTGCAGTACGCATGCAGGGTGTGGGAAAGCTATCCAGGTGCAGTATATATGCAGAGTGTAGGAAACTATCCAGGTGCAGTATATATGCAGGGTGTAAGAAACTATCCAGGTGCAGTATGCATGCAGGGAGTAGAATACTATCCAGGTGCAGTACGTAAGGAGGGTGTAGGAAACTATCCAGGTGCAGTACACTTTCAGGGTGTAGGAAACTATCCAGGTGCAGTATACATGCAGGGTGTAGGAAACTATCCAGGTGCAGTATACATGCAGGGTGTAGGAAACTATCCAGGTGCAGTATACATGCAGGGTGTAGGAAACTATCCAGGTGCAGTATACATGCAGGGTGTAGGAAACTATCCAGGTGCAGTATACATGCAGGGTGTAGGAAATTATCCAGGTGCAGTACACATTCAGGGTGTAGGAAACAATACAAGTGCAGTATGCATGCAGGGTGTAGGAAATGATACAGGTGCAGTATGCATGCAGGGTGTAGGAAATTATCCAGGTGCAGTACACATTCAGGGTGTAGGAAACGATACAGGTGCAGTATGCATGCAGGGTGTAGGAAACGATACAGGGGCAGTATGCCTGCAGGGTGTAGGAAATGATACAGGTGCAGTATGCATGCAGGGTGTAGGAAACTATCCAGGTGCAGTATATATGCAGAGTGTAGGAAACTATCCAGGTGCAGTATATATGCAGGGTGTAGGAAACTATCCAGGTCCAGTATGCATGCAGGGAGTAGAATACTATACAGGTGCAGTACGTAAGGAGGGTGTAGGAAACTATCCAGGTGCAGTACACTTTCAGGGTGTAGGAAACTATCCAGGTGCAGTATACATGCAGGGTGTAGGAAACTATCCAGGTGCAGTATACATGCAGGGTGTAGGAAACTGTCCAGGTGCAGTATACATGCAGGGTGTAGGAAACTATCCAGGTGCAGTATACATGCAGGGTGTAGGAAACTATCCAGGTGCAGTATACATGCAGGGTGTAGGAAATTATCCAGGTGCAGTACACATTCAGGGTGTAGGAAACGATACAGGTGCAGTATGCATGCAGGGTGTAGGAAACTATCCAGGTGCAGTATGCATGCAGGGTGTAGGAAACTATCCAGGTGCAGTATATATGCAGAGTGTAGGAAACTATCCAGGTGCAGTATATATGCAGGGTGTAGGAAACTATCCAGGTGCAGTATGCATGCAGGGAGTAGAATACTATCCAGGTGCAGTACGTAAGGAGGGTGTAGGAAACTATCCAGGTGCAGTACACTTTCAGGGTGTAGGAAACTATCCAGGTGCAGTATACATGCAGGGTGTAGGAAACTATCCAGGTGCAGTATACATGCAGGGTGTAGGAAACTATCCAGGTGCAGTACACATTCAGGGTGTAGGAAACGATACAGGTGCAGTATGCATGCAGGGTGTAGGAAACGATACAGGTGCAGTATGCATGCAGGGTGTAGGAAATTATCCAGGTGCAGTACACATTCAGGGTGTAGGAAACGATACAGGTGCAGTATGCATGCAGGGTGTAGGAAACGATACAGGTGCAGTATGCATGCAGGGTGTAGGAAACGATACAGGTGCAGTTTGCATGCAGGGTGTAGGAAACTATACAGGTGCAGTATACATGCAGGGGGTAGGAAACGATACAGGTGCAGTTTGCATGCAGGGGTAGGAAACGATACAGGTGCAGTGTGCATGCAGGGGGTAGGAAACGATACAGGTGCAGTTTGCATGCAGGCGGTAGGAAACGATACAGGTGCAGTTTGCATGCAGGTGGTAGGAAACGATACAGGTGCAGTTTGCATGCAGGCGGTAGGAAACGATACAGGTGCAGTATGCATGCAGGGTGTAGGAAACGATACAGGTGCAGTATACATGCAGGCGGTAGGAAACGATACAGGTGCAGTATGCATGCAGAGTGTAGGAAACTATCCAGGTGCAGTATATATGCAGGGTGTAGGAAACTATCCAGGTCCAGTATGCATGCAGGGAGTAGAATACTATACAGGTGCAGTACGTAAGGAGGGTGTAGGAAACTATCCAGGTGCAGTACACTTTCAGGGTGTAGGAAACTATCCAGGTGCAGTATACATGCAGGGTGTAGGAAACTATCCAGGTGCAGTATACATGCAGGGTGTAGGAAACTGTCCAGGTGCAGTATACATGCAGGGTGTAGGAAACTATCCAGGTGCAGTATACATGCAGGGTGTAGGAAACTATCCAGGTGCAGTATACATGCAGGGTGTAGGAAATTATCCAGGTGCAGTACACATTCAGGGTGTAGGAAACGATACAGGTGCAGTATGCATGCAGGGTGTAGGAAACGATACAGGTGCAGTATGCATGCAGGGTGTAGGAAACTATCCAGGTGCAGTATGCATGCAGGGTGTAGGAAACTATCCAGGTGCAGTATATATGCAGAGTGTAGGAAACTATCCAGGTGCAGTATATATGCAGGGTGTAGGAAACTATCCAGGTGCAGTATGCATGCAGGGAGTAGAATACTATCCAGGTGCAGTACGTAAGGAGGGTGTAGGAAACTATCCAGGTGCAGTACACTTTCAGGGTGTAGGAAACTATCCAGGTGCAGTATACATGCAGGGTGTAGGAAACTATCCAGGTGCAGTATACATGCAGGGTGTAGGAAACTATCCAGGTGCAGTACACATTCAGGGTGTAGGAAACGATACAGGTGCAGTATGCATGCAGGGTGTAGGAAACGATACAGGTGCAGTATGCATGCAGGGTGTAGGAAATTATCCAGGTGCAGTACACATTCAGGGTGTAGGAAACGATACAGGTGCAGTATGCATGCAGGGTGTAGGAAACGATACAGGTGCAGTATGCATGCAGGGTGTAGGAAACGATACAGGTGCAGTTTGCATGCAGGGTGTAGGAAACTATACAGGTGCAGTATACATGCAGGGGGTAGGAAACGATACAGGTGCAGTTTGCATGCAGGGGTAGGAAACGATACAGGTGCAGTGTGCATGCAGGGGGTAGGAAACGATACAGGTGCAGTTTGCATGCAGGCGGTAGGAAACGATACAGGTGCAGTTTGCATGCAGGTGGTAGGAAACGATACAGGTGCAGTTTGCATGCAGGCGGTAGGAAACGATACAGGTGCAGTATGCATGCAGGGTGTAGGAAACGATACAGGTGCAGTATACATGCAGGCGGTAGGAAACGATACAGGTGCAGTATGCATGCAGGGTGTAGGAAACGATACAGGTGCAGTATACATGCAGGCGGTAGGAAACGATACAGGTGCAGTATGCATGCAGGGGGTAGGAAACGATACAGGTGCAGTATGCATGCAGGGGGTAGGAAACGATACAGGTGCAGTTTGCATGCAGGCGGTAGGAAATGATACAGGTGCAGTTTGCATGCAGGGGTAGGAAACGATACAGGTGCAGTGTGCATGCAGAGTCTAGGAATCTATCCAAGTGCAGTACGCATGCAGGGTGTAGGACTCTATCGAGATGCAGTGCACATGCAGGGTGTAGGACACAATCGAGACACAGTATGCATGCAGGGTGTAGAAAACTATAGAGAGGCAGTATGCATGCAGGTGTAGGAAACTATAGAGATGTGTAGGAAACTATAGAAACAAAGTATGCATGCAGGGTGTAGGAAACTATAGAGACGCAGTACACATGCAGGATGTAGGACTCTATCGAGATGCAGTGCACATGCAGGGTGTAGGACACAATCGAGACACAGTATGCATACAGGGTGTAGAAAACTATAGCGAGGCAGTACGCATGCAGGTGTAGGAAACTATAGAGACGCAGTATGCATGCAGGGTGTAGGAAAATATAGAAACAAAGTATGCCTGTAGGGTGTAGGAAACTATCCAGATGCAGTACGCATGCAGGGTGTAGTAAACTATAGAGACTCAGTACGCATGCACAGTGTAGGACACTATACAGATGCAGTACGCATGCAGGGTGTAGGAAACTATCGAGATGCAGTACGCATGCAGGGAGTAGGAAACTATCCAGATGCAGTACGCATGCAGGGTGTAGGAAACTATCCAGATGCAGTACGCATGCAGGGTGTAGGAAACTATCGAGATGCAGTACGCATGCAGGGAGTAGGAAGCTATAGAGATGCAGTACGCATGCAGGGAGTAGGAAGCTATAGAGATGCAGTATACATGCAGGGTGTAGGAAGCTATAGAGATGCAGTACGCATGCAGGGTGTAGGAAGCTATAGAGATGCAGTACGCATGCAGGGTGTAGGAAGCTATAGAGATGCAGTACGCATGCAGGGAGTAGGAAGCTGTAGAGATGCAGTACGCATGCAGGGAGTAGGAAGCTATAGAGATGCAGTACGCATGCAGGGTGTAGGAAGCTATAGAGATGCAGTACGCATGCAGGGAGTAGGAAGCTATAGAGATGCAGTACGCATGCAGGGAGTAGGAAGCTATAGAGATGCAGTACGCATGCAGGGAGTAGGAAGCTATAGAGATGCAGTACGCATGCAGGGTGTAGGAAGCTATAGAGATGCAGTACGCATGCAGGGAGTAGGAAGCTGTAGAGATGCAGTACGCATGCAGGGAGTAGGAAGCTGTAGAGATGCAGTACGCATGCAGGGTGTAGTAAACTATAGAGACTCAGTACGCATGGACAGTGTAGGACACTATCCAGACGCAGTACGCATGCAGGGAGTAGGAAGCTATCGAGATGCAGTACGCATGCAGGGAGTAGGAAGCTATCGAGATGCAGTACGCATGCAGGGAGTAGGAAGCTATCGAGATGCAGTACGCATGCAGGGTGTAGGAATCTTTCGAGATGCAGAACACATGCAGGGAGAGTAATTGTCCATGGTTATAGCTTGTGTGTATCTAAGAATTTTTCAAGCGCATTTCGCTTTGTTGTTTTGTGAATACATTTTTCAGTTCAGTAGTCAAAACCACAACAAATCACACAAGGCGAAATAGTTACGCAAAGTAACATCAATAAGTAAATAATAGTGGATATCAACAATGCAATATATATACAATTTGAAAAATGTAAAATACACTATATGAGTGATACAAAGAATAAAAAAAAATCAATCAAAGATGACCGGTAAAACGGTGTCAAAATGAGCGTAGAAGTGGTTAAGCTCAAGCCATGATCAGTGAAGGGAATCAATTTAAAAGCGAACACTGCTAAATAGTCACCAAGAAATCGTCAAGTGAAAATCCGTGTATCAAATCTGTGCAAGCTGGGCAGGTCTTCTTACAGAAGGACCCGAAGTCCTCAGTGGAAGCACTGAAAGAGAAGAACAGTAGGCGTAGCTCCGACTCAAGCGTAGCATAACATTTAGGGGGGTAGTTATCAAGCCGTCAACCTCAAATACGCTGGAATTCCGCAGCGTATTTGTTGCGAGGCTGATTCGCCTTAGTTATCAAAGGCTCGAGACCGGCAAAAGTAGAATTTTGTGACGTAAGCATCGATCCGCCGGACTCAGTCCGACACAGATCGATTCTTACGTCACTCCAGCTGTTCCGCACACAAGTGCGGCACATTCTCACTACTTTTGCTAGCTATCATAAAACTAGCAGGTACGCTCGGCACTTTTACGGCCCAGCGTACCTGGTTTTCAATCCGCCACCCCTGGAGGCGGCGGATCCCATAGGAATCAATGGGAGTCTGACCATAGCGAAAGTACAAGTTCGCTGCTGACAGACATCCCATTGATTTCTATGGGAGCTGTCTGCACCTAACACCCTAACATGTACCCCGAGTCTAAACACCACTAATCTGACCCCCCCTACACCGCCGCAACTAAATAAAGTTATTACCCCCTAAACCGCCGCTCCCGGAGCCCACCGCAAGCTACTCTATACATATTAACCCCTAAACCGCCGCTCCCGGAGCCCACCGCAACTATAATAAATGTATTAACCCCTAAACCGCCGCTCCCTGAACCCGCCGCAACCTATATTAAACCTATTAACCCCTATCCTGCCCCCCCTACACCGTCGCCACCTATAATAAATTTAATAACCCCTAATCTGCCCCCCCTACACCGTCGCCACCTATAATAAATCTATTAACCCCTAATCTGCCCCCCCTACACCGTCGCCACCTATAATAAATTTATTAACCCCTATCCTGCCCCCCACTACGCCGCCGCCACTGTAATAAAATGATTAACCCCTAAACCTAAGTCTAACCCTAACCCTAACGCCCCCCTAACTTAAATATTAATTAAATAAATCTAAATAAATTAACTCTTATTAACTAAATGAATCCTATTTAAAACTAAATACTTACCTTTAAAATAAACCCTAATATAGCTACAATATAAATAATAATTATATTCTAGCTATCTTAGGATTTATATTTATTTTACAGGTAACTTTCAATTTATTTTAACCATGTACAATAACTATTAAATAGTTATTAACTATTTAATAGCTTACCTAGCTAAAATAAAGAGAAATGTACCTGTGAAATAAATCCTAACCTAAGTTACAATTACACCTAACACTACACTATACTTTAATAAATTATTCCTATTTAAAAATAAATACTTACCTGTAAAATAAACCCTAAGATAGCTACAATGTAATTAATAATTATATTATAGCTATCTTAGGATTTATATTTATTTTACAGGTAACTTTGTATTTATTTTAGCTAGTTAGAATAGTTATTAAATAGTTATTAACTATTTAATAACTACCTAGCTAAAAGAAATACAAAATTACCTGTAAAATAAATCCTAACCTAAGTTACAATTAAACCTAATACTACACTATCATTAAATTAACTAAATAAACTACCTACAAATAACTACAATTAAATACAATTACATAAACTAACTAAAGTACAAAAAATAAAAAAAGCTAAGTTACAAAAAATAAAAAATTAAGTTACAAACATGTTAAAAATATTACAACAATTTTAAGCTACTTACACCTAATCTAAGCCCCCTAATAAAATAACAAACCCCCCCCCCCCCAAAATAAAAAAAATCCCTACCCTATTCTAAATTAAATAAATTTCAAAGCTCTTTTACCTTACCAGCCCTTAAAAGGGCCATTTGTGGGGGCATGCCCCAAAAAGTTCAGCTCTTTTGCCTGTAAAAGAAAAATACAACCCCCCCAACATTAAAACCCACCACCCACATACCCCTAATCTAACCCAAACCCCCCTTACAAAAACCTAACACTAATCCCCTGAAGATCATCCTACCTTGAGTAGTCTTCACTCAGCCGAGCCACCGATGGAACTGAAGAGGACATCCGGAGCGGAAGAAGTTAATCCTCCAAGCGGCGCTGAAGAAATCTTCCATCCGATGAAGTCATCATCCAGGCGGCGCTGAAGAGGTCTTCTATCCGGGCGAAGTCATCTTCCAAGCCGGGTCTTGAATCTTCCTTCCGCCGACGCGGAACCACCTTCTTCACCGACGGACTACGACGAATGACGGCTCCTTTAAGGGACGTCATCCAAGATGGCGTCCCCTCAATTCCGATTGGCTGATAGGATTCTATCAGCCAATCGGAATTAAGGTAGGAAAATCTGATTGGCTGATGGAATCAGCCAATCAGATTCAAGTTCAATCCGATTGGCTGATCCAATCAGCCAATCAGATTGAGCTCGCATTCTATTGGCTGATCGGAACAGCCAATAGAATGCGAGCTCAATCTGATTGGCTGATTCCATCAGCCAATCAGATTTTTCCAACCTTAATTCCGATTGGCTGATAGAATCCTATCAGCCAATCGGAATTGAGGGGACGCCATCTTGGATGACGTCCCTTAAAGGAGCCGTCATTCGTCGTAGTCCGTCGGTGAAGAAGGTGGTTCCGCGTCGGCGGAAGGAAGATTCAAGACCCGGCTTGGAAGATGACTTCGCCCGGATAGAAGACCTCTTCAGCGCCGCCTGGATGATGACTTCATCGGATGGAAGATTTCTTCAGCGCCGCTTGGAGGATTAACTTCTTCCGCTCCGGATGTCCTCTTCAGTTCCATCGGTGGCTCGGCTGAGTGAAGACGACTCAAGGTAGGATGATCTTCAGGGGATTAGTGTTAGGTTTTTTTAAGGGGGGTTTGGGTTAGATTAGGGGTATGTGGGTGGTGGGTTTTAATGTTGGGGGGGGGTTGTATTTTTCTTTTACAGGCAAAAGAGCTGAACTTTTTGGGGCATGCCCCCACAAATGGCCCTTTTAAGGGCTGGTAAGGTAAAAGAGCTTTGAAATTTATTTAATTTAGAATAGGGTAGGGATTTTTTTTATTTTGGGGGGGTTTGTTATTTTATTAGGGGGCTTAGATTAGGTGTAAGTAGCTTAAAATTGTTGTAATATTTTTAACATGTTTGTAACTTATTTTTTTATTTTTTGTAACTTAGCTTTTTTTATTTTTTGTACTTTAGTTAGTTTATGTAATTGTATTTAATTGTAGTTATTTGTAGGTAGTTTATTTAGTTAATTTAATGATAGTGTAGTATTAGGTTTAATTGTAACTTAGGTTAGGATTTATTTTACAGGTAATTTTGTATTTCTTTTAGCTAGGTAGTTATTAAATAGTTAATAACTATTTAATAACTATTCTAACTAGCTAAAATAAATACAAAGTTACCTGTAAAATAAATATAAATCCTAAGATAGCTATAATATAATTATTAATTACATTGTAGCTATCTTAGGGTTTATTTTACAGGTAAGTATTTATTTTTAAATAGGAATAATTTATTAAAGTATAGTGTAGTGTTAGGTGTAATTGTAACTTAGGTTAGGATTTATTTCACAGGTACATTTCTCTTTATTTTAGCTAGGTAAGCTATTAAATAGTTAATAACTATTTAATAGTTATTGTACATGGTTAAAATAAATTGAAAGTTACCTGTAAAATAAATATAAATCCTAAGATAGCTAGAATATAATTATTATTTATATTGTAGCGATATTAGGGTTTATTTTAAAGGTAAGTATTTAGATTTAAATAGGATTCATTTAGTTAATAAGAGTTAATTTATTTAGATTTATTTAATTAATATTTAAGTTAGGGGGGCGTTAGGGTTAGGGTTAGACTTAGGTTTAGGGGTTAATCATTTTATTACAGTGGCGGCTGCGTAGTGGGGGGCAGATTAGGGGTTAATAAATTTATTATAGGTGGCGACGGTGTAGGGGGGGCAGGATAGGGGTTAATAGGTTTAATATAGGTTGCGGCGGGTTCATGGAGCGGCGGTTTAGGGGTTAAACTATTTATTTAGTTGCGGAGAGGTGCGGGATCAGCAGGATAGGGGTTAATAATTTTATAATAGAGGGCGACGGTATAGGGGGGACAGGATAGGGGTTACTAGGTATAATGTAGGTGGCAGCGGTGTCCGGGAGCGGCGGTTTAGGGGTTAATACATTTATAAGAGTTGCGGCGGGGTCTAGGAGCGGCGGTTTAGGGGTTAGTAACTTTATTTAGTTGCGGGGGGCTCCGGGGGCGCCGGTATAGGGGGTAGAACAGTGTAGTTTAGTGTGAGTGCTTAGTGACAGGCTAGCAATAAAGCTGGGAAAAAGCCGAAGGGCAGCGAGATCGGATGAGTGATAACTGTCACAGTCCGCTGCTCATCGCCCCGCGGCTTTTTGACAGCTTTATTTGATAACTTAGGCGAACGTATTCAAGGTCCGCGGCGGCGAAGGTAGGCGAGCTTAGGCGGACGTATTGGGCCGGCGAAGCCAGAAAAGTAGACGGCTTGATAACTACCCCCCTTAGTGATTAAACAAATCCTATGACAGACAGACACAAGATGAAAGTGTAAATAGAGAATATCACCAAAACAATGGCTCCGTGAGCGATAACGTATATCCTGTCGGCATGGGAAAGGGAACACCCGTTATGTTCGATGTCCAGGTTATGGAGCAACTACATTCTCTGAGGTGTGCACAAGCCCAAACAGATGTTAGTGTCCAATTCACAATTCAAAAAACCCGCTTGGCAATGGGAAGTAAGGAAGCCGGTAATGGTCAAGAGTTCTCAGCCTTCCTTACTTGCCGTTGCAGAGCGGGTCTTGTGAATTGTGAATTGGACACTAACATCTGTTTGGGCTTGTGCACGCCTCGGATAATTTAGTTGCAATAAATGTTATATGCTACACTTGAGTCGGAGGTGCGCCTTTTCTCTTTTCTCTTTAAGTAGTCATCAGATTAATGTAGATCGCACTAAGTACTTACCAGCCCTCAGTTCAATATCCTGAAATAAATGTGAAAAGTTCACATTTTCTCTAAAGCTGTAAACTTTCCTTTTAGATCTTGTTTGCTATTACTTCAAAGGCTTCTAGCTCCTTGTTCTCACCTGCACAGCACACAACAATGCTTCCCTGTGACTCTCAGACTTCACTTCAGATATTCAGCAGCAGTTACTCCCCATATCTTGATGTCTCCCTCAAAGATTTCTCCTGTTGCCCTTTTCATCTGCAGTTCACTTCCATGAACCTTAAACCACCATATAACCTTCAAATCTCAAAACACAATAAAATATAAGTACCCAGAGCTGCGTTTACCCTTCTTTCCCATTGGAGGTACTGGGGGAGGTGACAGTTGGGTAAAACACATATACATACATTTACACTCACACATATAAATATATACACACAAACACACATACACACATATACATACACAAGCACACACATACACATACAAATATACATTCCCAACTCACATATACAAACACATATACACACACACACACACACATAAATGAACACACTAATACACACACATATATGCACACACACATACATACACACACAAATTTACACACATATACACACTCACATATACACACACAAATATACACACTCACATATTCACACACACATAAGCACACACACAAATATACACACACATATACACGTCCACACTCACATATACACACATATACATACACACATACATGCACGCACACACATATACACACTCACATATACACACACATACATACATAAGCACACACACACACAAATATACACACACATATACACACCCACACTCACATATACACACATATACACACACCATGCACGCACACACATATATACACACACACAAATACATAAACACACACATACACAAACACATAAATATATGCACACATACATACACACACACATACATATATATATATATATATATATATAAACACACACACACATACACAGGCACACATACACACAAATATACATACACAAACATACATACACACACACACATATGCACACACACATACATTCACACACAAACACACATACATACATACATACATACACACAAATATACACACAAATATACACACACACACACACATGTACACACAAATATATACACACACATACATACATACACACACATACACACACATACACACACACACACATATATACACACACACAAATATACACACACACACACATACATACAAAAAAATATACACACACACATACATTTATTTTAGTATTTATACAGTTTTATTTTATTTTTATTTCTTTTGCATAAAGACAAAATAGACAGACAGGAAGATAGATGATAGATAGACAGACAGACAGATGATAGATGTTAGATAGATAGATAGATAGATAGATAGATAGATAGATAGATAGATAGATAGATAGATAGATAGATAGATAGATAGATAGATGATAGATAGATAGACGGATGGACAGACAGAGAGATAGATAGATAGATAGATAGATAGATAGATAATATAGATAGATAGATAATAAATAGATAGACAGATAATAAATAGATAGATAGGTAATAAATAGATAGATATAGATAGATAGATAGATAGATAGATAGATAGATGATAGATAGATAATAAATAGATACATAGATAGATAGATGATAGATAGATAATAAATATATATATATAGAAGATAGATAGATTGACAGACAGACAGAGAGGCAGACAGATAGATAATAAATAGATAGATAATAATTAAATAGATAGATAATAAATATATAGATGGAAGATAGATAGATAGATAGATAATAGATAGATAGATAGATAGATAGATAGATAGATAGATAGATAGATGATTGATAGATAGATAGATAGATAGATAATCAATAGATAGATAAATAGATAGATAGATAGATAGATAGATAGATAGAGAATAAATAGATAGATACAGTCAGATAGATAGATAGATAGATAGATAGATAGATAGATAGATAGATAGATAGATAGATAGATAATAGATAGATATATAATAAATAGATAATAAATAGATAGATAGATAGATAGATAATAGATAGATAGATAACAAATAGATACAGTCAGATAGATAGATAATATATAGATAGATAAATAGATAGATAGATAGATAATAAATAGATACAGTCAGATAGATAGATAGATAGATAGATAGATAGATAGATAGATAGATAGATAGATAGATAATACATAGATAGATACAGTCAGATAGATAGATAATAGATAGATAGATAGATAGATAGATAGATAGATAGATAGATAGATAGATAGATAGATAGATAGATAGATAGATAGATAATAGATAGATAATAAATAGATAGATACAGTCAGATAGATAGATAGATAATAGATAGATAGATAATAGATAGATAGATAATAAATAGATAGATGCAGTCAGATAGATAGATAATAAATAGATAGATAATAGATAGATAGATAGATAATAAATAGATAGATACAGTCAGATAGATAGATAATAGATAGATAAATAGATATATAGATAGATAGATAGATAGATCGATAGATAGATAGATAGTGCTGAGAACACGTCTGACCTGGGAATGTAATCTAGCAATATGATCTCTGATTTGTTCAGGCAGAGGTGCAGACAAATTAAGAGTCAAGCAGGTAGCTACACGGGGAGATATATTTGTATAAGTGAAGGTTCCGTTTGAATTCCTTTTACATTTGAAGCTAGCAATGAGCCTCCCATCAGTCCTAAATAAAAGGATCTGAGCTAATTATAAAATGAGGCTGTATTTCCAGGCACGCCGAGGTCAGCATTAACACACGAAGAATCTCTTTGAGGATATTTTAATTTTTCTGCCAAAAATGAATTCCCCGGTTTATAAATCTCACAGGAATTAGAAGGTGAAATTCAGTCAAACTCCTAGAAAAAACTCCAAACAGGAGTGAAATAGTGAGAGGGTTAGTGAAAGGCTGACACCTACTGGTGTGAACTGGGTATTACAAGAGCGTATACCGGTGGGAAGGTGAGAATTACATGAGACCCACAGGGCAAAATTACAAGTAGCGCGATATGAGTTTTCCGCACGCGATGAGGTCTTTTCCCACTCAATTTCCATTGCGCAGCTATTACAAGTTGTGAAAAATCGGGATTGTGCACACATATTCGCTTATTATGCAATAATCCTTTCAGCGCTCTAAGAGCTGTAGTTAACAGTTTTGCGCAACATAAAAGTTTCACGAAACACTTCAAAAATACATTACAAAGTACAGTTACACTCATATTAACACTGTCTAATAAATATACATTACACAGTACAGTTACACTCATAATAACACTGTCTAATAAATATACATTACACAGTATAGTTACACTCATAATAACACTGTCTAATAAATATACATTACACAGTACAGTTACACTCATATTAACACTGTCTAATAAATATACATTACACAGTACAGTAACACTCATAATAACACTGTCTAATAAATATACATTACACAGTACAGTTACACTCATAGTAACACTGTAATAAATATACATTACACAGTAAAGTTACACTCATAGTAACACTGTAATAAATATACATTACACAGTACAGTAACACTCATAGTAACACTGTCTAATAAATATACATTACATAGTACAGTTACACTCATAGTAACACTGTCTAATAAATATACATTACACAGTACAGTTACACTCATAGTAACACTGTCTAATAAATATACATTACACAGTACAGTTACACTCATATTATTAACACTATCTAATAAATATACATTACATAGTACAGTTACACTCATATTAACACTATCTAAATAATATACATTACACAGTACAGTTACACTCATATTAACACTGTCTAATAAAAATACATTACACAGTACAGATACACTCATAATAACACAATCTAATAAATATACATTACACAGTACAGTTACACTCATATTAACACAATCTAATAAATATACATTACACAGTACCGTTACACTCATAGTAACACTGTCTAATAAATATACATTACATAGTACAGTTACACTCATATTAACACTGTCTATTAAATATACATTACACAGTACAGTTACACTCATATTAACACAATCTAATAAATATACATTACATAGTACACTTACACTCATAATAACACTGTCTAATAAATATACATTACACAGTACACTTACACTCATATTAACACAATCTAATAAATATACATTACACAGTACAGTTACACACATAATAACACTATCTAATAAATATACATTACATAGTACAGTTACACTCATAATAACACTGTCTAATAAATATACATTACACAGTACAGTTACACTCATATTAACACAATCTAATAAATATACATTACACAGTACCGTTACACTCATAATAACACTATCTAATAAATATACATTACATAGTACAGTTACACTCATAACACTGTCTAATAAATATACATTACATAGTACAGTTACACTCATAGTAACACTGTCTAAATAATATACATTACACAGTACAGTTACACTCATATTAACACTGTCTAATAAATATACATTACACAGTACAGTTACACTCATAATAACACAATATAATAAATATACATTACATAGTACAGTTACACTCATAGTAACACTGTCTAAATAATATACATTACACAGTATAGTTAAACTCATATTAACACTGTCTAATAAATATACATTACATAGTACAGTTACACTCATATTAACACTGTCTAAATAATATACATTATACAGTACAGTTACACTCATATTAACACTGTCTAATAAATATACATTACATAGTACAGTTACACTCATAATAACACAATCTAATAAATATACATTACACAGTACAGTTACACTCATAATAATACTATCTAATAAATATACATTACACAGTACAGTTACACTCATATTAACACTGTCTAATAAATATACATTACACAGTACAGTTACACTCATATTAACACTGTCTAATAAATATACATTACACAGTACAGTTACACTCATATTAACACTGTCTAATAAATATACATTACACAGTACAGTTACACTCATAATAACACTGTCTAATAAATATACATTACACAGTACAGTTACACTCATAATAACACTGTCTAATAAATATACATTACACAGTACAGTTACACACATAATAACACAATCTAATAAATATACATTACACAGTACAGTTACACACATAATAACACTATCTAATAAATATACATTACACAGTAGTTACACTTATAATAACACCATCTAATAAATATACATTACACAGTACAGTTACACACATAATAACACTATCTAATAAATATACATTACATTGTACAGTTAGACTCATATTAACACTGTCTAATAAATATACATTACACAGTACAGTTACACACATAATAACACTGTCTAATAAATATACATTACACAGTACAGTTACACTCATATTAACACTGTCTAATAAATATACATTACACAGTACCGTTACACTCATAATAACACTATCTAATAAATATACATTACATAGTACAGTTACACTCATGGTAACACTGTCTAATAAATATACATTACACAGTACAGTTACACACATAATAACACTATCTAATAAATATACATTACACAGTACAGTTACACTCATGATAACACTATCTGATAAATATACATTGCACAGTACAGTTACACACATAATAACACAATCTAATAAATATACATTACACAGTACAGTTACACACATAATAACACTATCTAATAAATATACATTACACAGTACAGTTACACACATAATAACACTATCTAATAAATATACATTACATAGTACAGTTACACACATAATAACACCATCTAATAAATATACATTACACAGTACGGTTACACACATAATAACACTGTCTAATAAATATACATTACATAGTACAGTTACACTCATATTAACACTGACTAATAAATATACATTGCACAGTACAGTTACACACATAATAACACAATCTAATAAATATACATTACACAGTACAGTTACACACATAATAACACCATCTAATAAATATACATTACACAGTACAGTTACACACATAATAACACTATCTAATAAATATACATTACACAGTACAGTTACACACATAATAACACTGTCTAATAAATATACATTACACAGTACAGTTACACACATAATAACACAATCTAATAAATATACATTACACAGTACAGTTACACACATAATAACACTATCTAATAAATATACATTACACAGTACAGTTACACACATAATAACACTATCTAATAAATATACATTACACAGTACAGTTACACACATAATAACACTGTCTAATAAATATACATTACATAGTACAGTTACACTCATATTAACACTGACTAATAAATATACATTGCACAGTACAGTTACACACATAATAACACAATCTAATAAATATACATTACACAGTACAGTTACACACATAATAACACTATCTAATAAATATACATTACACAGTACAGTTACACACATAATAACACTATCTAATAAATATACATTACATAGTACAGTTACACTCATATTAACACTGACTAATAAATATACATTACACAGTGCAGTTACACACATAATAACACAATCTAATAAATATACATTACACAGTACAGTTACACTCATATTAACACAATCTAATAAATATACATTACACAGTACAGTTACACTCATATTAACACTGACTAATAAATATACATTGCACAGTACAGTTACACACATAATAACACAATCTAATAAATATACATTACACAGTACAGTTACACTCATATTAACACAATCTAATAAATATACATTACATAGTACAGTTACACTCATATTAACACTGACTAATAAATATACATTACACAGTACAGTTACACACATAATAACACAATCTAATAAATATACATTACACAGTACAGTTACACGCATAATAACACTGTCTAATAAATATACATTACACAGTACAGTTACACTCATATTAACACTGTCTAATAAATATACATTACACAGTACAGTTAGACTCATAATAACACTATCTAATAAATATACATTACACAGTACAGTTACACACATAATAACACTATCTAATAAATATACATTACACAGTACAGTTACACACATAATAACACTGTCTAATAAATATACATTGCACAGTACAGTTACACACATAATAACACAATCTAATAAATATACATTACACAGTACAGTTACACACATAATAACACTATCTAATAAATATACATTACACAGTACAGTTACACACATAATAACACAATCTAATAAATATACATTACACAGTACAGTTACACACATAATAACACTATCTAATAAATATACATTACACAGTACAGTTACACACATAATAACACTATCTAATAAATATACATTACACAGTACAGTTACACACATAATAACACCATCTAATAAATATACATTACACAGTACAGTTACACACATAATAACACTATCTAATAAATATACATTACACAGTACAGTTACACACATAATAACACTATCTAATAAATATACATTACACAGTACAGTTACACACATAATAACACTATCTAATAAATATACATTACACAGTTCAGTTACACACATAATAACACTATCTAATAAATATACATTACACAGTACAGTTACACTCATAATAACACTGTCTAATAAATATGCATTACACAGTACAGTTACACACATAATAACACCATCTAATAAATATACATTACACAGTACAGTTACACACATATTAACACTGTCTAATAAATATACATTACACAGTACAGTTACACACATAATAACAACATCTAATAAATATACATTGCAAAGTACAGTTACACACATAATAACACAATCTAATAAATATACATTACACAGTACAGTTACACACATAATAACACTATCTAATAAATATACATTACACAGTACAGTTACACACATAATAACACTATCTAATAAATATACATTACACAATACAGTTACACACATAATAACACCATCTAATAAATATACATTACACAGTACAGTTACACACATAATAACACTATCTAATAAATATACATTACACAGTATAGTTACACACATAATAACACTATCTAATAAATATACATTACACAGTACAGTTACACACATAATAACACTATCTAATAAATATACATTACACAGTAGTTACACTTATAATAACACCATCTAATAAATATACATTACACAGTACAGTTACACACATAATAACACTATCTAATAAATATACATTACATAGTACAGTTACACTCATATTAACACTGTCTAATAAATATACATTACACAGTACAGTTACACACATAATAACACTGTCTAATAAATATACATTACACAGTACAGTTACACTCATATTAACACTGTCTAATATATATACATTACACAGTACAGTTACACACATAATAACACTATCTAATAAATATACATTACACAGTACAGTTACACTCATATTAACACTGTCTAATAAAAATTATTTTAAAAACATATTGCACACAAAAGTTATAAGGGCTAAAAGATAAGGGGCGCGATCCGATATCGATCGCAGTTTGCGGCGCAAGCGAGGGAACCGGCGTCGCCCGCAGTTTCAGCTCGCAACTCGAGCCATCCCATATAGGTCGCCGTCAGATGCTAACGTGCCGTAAGTCTCACAAACCAGCGATGTCCAGAAATCTGCGTAAGTACAAATTTCTGGCGTCGCCAGTGACTTGCGCCACGGTAGAATCTGCCGGCGCCTATAAAACCTGACTAAAGTCTAAAACACCCGCACTGTCTAACACGCCTCCCTAACATAGCCCGCACTGTCTAACACGCCTCCCTAACATAGCCCGCACTGTCTAACCCTCTATCCGCTATCCCCCCTCACTAGCCTAACAATAAAAAAGCTATTAACCCCTAAACCGCCGCTCCCGTACCCCGCCGCCAGCTATATTATATCTATAACCCCCTAAAGTGAGCCCCTAACACCGCCGCCATCTATATTAAAATTATTAACCCCTAATGTAAGCCCCTTACACCGCCGCCATCTCTATTAAAATGATTAACCCCTAATTTAATCTACCTACTCCGCCGCCAGCTATATTATCTATATTAACCCTAAGTATATTATAGTTAATATAGTTATTACATTATATATAAACTATATTAACCCTAATTATATTAGGGTTAATATAGTTACTATAGTATTTATATTAACTATATTAACTCTATCTAACACTAACACCCCTAACTATATTTATATTAAATTAATCTAATTAATTTATAAACTAAAATATTCCTATTTAAATCTAAATACTTACCTATAAAATAAACCCTAAGATAGCTACAATATAATTAATAATTACATTGTAGCTATGTTAGGGTTAATATTTATTTTACAGGTAAATTGTTAATTATTTTAACTAGGTATAATAGATATTAAATAGTTATTAACTATTTAATATCTACCTAGTTAAAATAATTACCCAATTACCTGTAAAATAAATCCTAACCTAAGTTATAAATACACCTACACTATCAATAAATTAAATAAAGTACAAACATCTATCTAAAAATACAATTAAATTAACTAAACTAAATTACAAAAAATAAAAAAAAGATTACAAGATTTTTAAGCTAATTACACCTATTCTAAGCCCCCTAATAAAATAATAAACCCCCAAAATAAAAAAAATTCCCTGCCCTATTCTAAATTAAACATATTTCAAAGCTCTTTACCTTACCAGCCCTTAAAAGGGCCTTTTGTGGGGCATGCCCCAAAGAATTCAGCTCTTTTGCATTCAACAAATACAATCCCCCCCCCCCCATTACAACCCACCACCCACATACCCCTATTCTAAACCCACCCAAACCCCCCTTAAAAAAGCCTAACACTACCCCCCTGAAGATCTCCCTACCTTGTCTTCACCACACCGGGCCGAACTCCTGATCCGATCCGGGCGATGTCGTCCTCCAAGCGGCAAAGAAGAATTCTTCCTCCGGCGATGTCATCCTCCAAGCGGCAAAGAAGAATTCTTCCTCCGGCGACGTCTTCCTCCAAGCGGCAGCA
Source organism: Bombina bombina (assembly GCF_027579735.1). NCBI lineage: Eukaryota > Metazoa > Chordata > Amphibia > Anura > Bombinatoridae > Bombina > Bombina bombina. The sequence continues at coordinate 22,718,822 of NC_069506.1, forward strand.
AAGTCTTCATTCTTCCGGCGGCATCTTCAATCTTCTTTCTTCGCTCCGCCGCCGCGGAGCATCCATCCCGGCCGACTGCTAAACTTGGAATGAGGTACCTTTAAATGACGTCATCCAAGATGGCGTCCGCCGAATTCCGATTGGCTGATAGGATTCTATCAGCCAATCGGAATTAAGTTAAAAAAATCTGATTGGCTGATTGAATCAGCCAATCAGATTCAAGTTCAATCCGATTGGCTGATCCAATCAGCCAATCAGATTGAGCTCGCATTCTATTGGCTGTTCCGATCAGCCAATAGAATGCGAGCTCAATCTGATTGGCTGATTAGATCAGCCAATCGGATTGAACTTGAATCTGATTGGCTGATTCAATCAGCCAATCAGATTTTTTTAACTTAATTCCGATTGGCTGATAGAATCCTATCAGCCAATCGGAATTCGGCGGACGCCATCTTGGATGACGTCATTTAAAGGTACCTCATTCCAAGTTTAGCAGTCGGCCGGGATGGATGCTCCGCGGCGGCGGAGTGAAGAAAGAAGATTGAAGATGCCGCCGGAAGAATGAAGACTTTGCTGCCGCTTGGAGGAAGACGTCGCCGGAGGAAGAATTCTTCTTTGCCGCTTGGAGGACGACATCGCCCGGATCGGATCAGGAGTTCGGCCCGGTGTGGTG
>NC_069506.1:22726994-22829494 GCF_027579735.1 Bombina bombina
GTGTGTGTGTGTGTGTGTGTATGTGTATCTGTGTGTGTGTGTATGTGCATCTGTGTGTGTGTGTATGTGTATCTGTGTGTGTGTGTGTGTGTGTGTGTGTGTATCTGTGTGTGTGTGTGTGTGTGTGTGTATCTGTGTGTGTGTATGTGTATCTGTGTGTGTATGTCTATCTGCGTGTGTGTGTATGTGTATCTGTGTGTGTGTGTGTATCTGTGTGTGTATGTGTATATGTGTGTGTGTATGTGTATATGTGTGTGTGTGTGTATCTGTGTGTGTATATGTATATGTGTGTGTATCTGTGTGTGTACATGTGTGTGTGTGTGTATCTGTGTGTGTACGTGTGTGTGTGTGTGTATCTGTATGTTTGTGTATGTGTGTGTATATGTGTATCTCTGTGTGTGTGTGTATGTGTATCTGTGTGTGTGTGTTTATCTGTGTGTGTGTGTGTGTGTTTATCTGTGTGTGTGTGTGTGTGTGTATCTGTGTGTGTATCTGTTTGTGTGTGTATCTGTTTGTGTGTGTGTATGTGTATATGGTCTGTAATGCAGCTTCTGATTATGCACAGTCCCTCAACAGCAGCACCCATGGCCTGTGACGCATCTGCTGATTATAAACAGTCCCTCCCCATCCGCACCCATGGCCTGTGATGCTCCTGCTGATTATGCACAGTTCCTCTACATCAGCACACATGGCCTGATATGCTCCTGCTGATTATACACAGTTCATCACCATCAGCACTTATGGCCTATGATGCGCCTGATGATTATGCACAGTCCCTCCCCATCAGCACCCATGGTCTGTGATGCACCTGCTGATTATGCACAGTCCCTCACCATCAACACACATGGCCTGTGATACACCTGCTGATTATGCACAGCCCTCACCATCAGCACCCATTGCTTGTGATTCTTCTGATGATTATGCACAGTCTCTCACCATCAGCACCAATGGCCTGAAATGTTCCTGCTGATTATGCACAGTCCCTTATCATCAGCACCCATGGCCTGTGATGCACCTGCTGATTATGCACAGTCCCTCCCCATCAGCACCCATGGCTTGTGATGCTCCTGCTGATTATGCACAGTCCCTCCCCATCAGCACCCATGGCCTATGATGCACCTGCTGATTATGCACAACGCCTCCCTATCATCACCCATGGCCTGTGATGCACCTGCTGATTATGCACAATGCCTGCCTATCAGCACCCATGGCCTGTGATGCACCTGCTGATTATGCACAATGTCTGCCTATCATCAATCATGGCCTATGATGCACCTGCTGATTATGCACAATGCCTCCCTATCAGCAACCATGGCCTGTGATGCACCTGCTGATTATGCACAATGCCGCTATCAGCACCCATGGGCTGTGACTGTCAAGAAAGCAATTCCTAAAAATAAATAATAGTTCTTCTTAAAATATATAAACCACAACTGCAGATGTAAGCATATACAGTATATATATGTATTGAAAAGTTGTCTGAAAGGTTCCATGAATACAGATTAAGGGAAATGGCTAGGCAACAATCTGAGAATAACAGGACTCTGTAAAACTAGGGAAACAAACACTTAATCTTAGGCATTGGTTAAATGTATACACATTCGACTAGATTACAAGTTTGGCATTAGAGGCTATGCGGTGCTAACGAGCACTTTATGCTCACCGCTCACTTACAGACAGCGCTGGTATTACGGGTTTTTACAAACCCGGCGTTAACCGCAAAAAAGTGATCGTGGAGCAAAATTTTGCTCCACGTCTTACCTCAATACCAGCGCTGCTTACGTTAGCGGTGATCTTGCTGAACGTGCTTGTGCACTATTTCCCCATAAGAATCAATGGGGGAGATCCTGCTGAAAAAAACCTAACACCTGCAAAAAAGCAGCGTTTAGCTCCTAATGCAGCCCCATTGATTCCTATGGGGAAAATACATTTATGTCTACACCTAACACCCTAACATGAACACCGAGTCTAAACACCCCTAATCTTACACTTATTAACCCCTAATCTGACGCCCCCGACATCGCCGACACCTACATTATATTGATTAACCCCTAATCTGTCGCCCCGGACACCGCCGCCTCCTACATTATACTTATGAATCCCTAATCTGCTGCCCCCAACATCGCCGACACCTACATTATATTTATTAACCCCTAATCTGCCGCCCCCAATGTCGCCGCAACCTACCTACACTTCTTAACCCCTAATCTGCCACCCCTAACGTCGCCGCCACTATATTAAAGTTACTAACCCCTAAATCTAAGTCTAACCCTAACCCTAACACCCCCTAACTTAAATATAATTTAAATAAATCTAAATAAAATTACTATTATTACCAAAATAATTCCTATTTAAAACTAAATACTTACCTATAAAATAAACCCTAAGCTAGCTACAATATAACTAATAGTTACATTGTAGCTAGCTTAGGGTTTATTTTTATTTTACAGGCAAGTTTGTATTTATTTTAACTAGGTAGAATAGTTATTAAATAGTTATTAACTATTTAATAACTACCTAGTTAATATAAAGAAAAATTTACCTGTAAAATAAAACCTGTGTTACAATTACACCTAACACTACACTATAATTAAATAAATTCCCTAAATTAAATACAATTAAACACAAATAAATAAAATTATCTAAAGTACAAAAAACCCCCACTAAATTACAGAAAATAATAAACAAATTACAAGATTTTTAAACTAATTACACCTAATCTAATCCCCCTAACAAAATAAAAAAGCCCCCCAAAAAATAAAAAAGCCCTACCCTACACTAAATTAAAAATAGCCCTTAAAAGGGCCTTTTGCGGGGCATTGCCCTAAAGTAATCAGCTCTTTTATCTGTAAAAAAAAAGTACAAATCCCCCCCAACATTAAAACCCACCACCCACACAATCAACCCTACTCTAAAACCCACCCAATACCTCCTTAAAAGACCTAACACTAACCCCTTGAAGATCACCTTACCGGGAGACGTCTTCACCCAACCGGGCCGAAGTCCTCAACAAAGTCGGGAGAAGTCTTCATCCATGCCGGGCGAAGTGGTCCTCCAGACGGGCAGAAGTCTTCATCCAGACGGCATCTTCTATCTTTATCCATCCGGCGCGGAGCGGGTCCATCTTCAAGACATCCGATGCGGAGCATCCTCTTCCATCGAAGTCTTCTTACTAAATGACGGTTCCTTTAAGTGATGTCATCCAAGATGGCGTCCCTTCAATTCCGATTGGCTGATAGAATTCTCTCAGCCAATCGGAATTAAGGTAGAAAAAATCCTATTGACTGATGCAATCAGCCAATAGGATTGAGCTGGCATTCTATTGGCTGATTTTTTCTACCTTAATTCCGATTGGCTGATAGAATTCTATCAGCCAATCGGAATTGAAGGGACGCCATCTTGGATGACGTCACTTAAAGGAACCGTCATTTACTAAGAAGACTTCGATGGAAGAGGATGCTCCGCGCTGGATGTCTTGAAGGTGGACCTGCTCCGCGCCGGATGAAGATAGAAGATGCCGTCTGGATGAAGACTTCTGCCCGTCTGGAGGACCACTTCGCCTGGCTTGGATGAAGACTTCTCCCGGCTTCGTTGAGGACTTCGGCCCGGTTGGGTGAAGACGTCTCCCGGTAAGGTGATCTTCAAGGGGTTAGTGTTAGGTTTTTTTAAGGGGGTATTGGGTGGGTTTTAGAGTAGGGTTGGTTGTGTGGGTGGTGGGTTTTAATGTTGGGGGGGGGATTTGTACTTTTTTTACAGGTAAAAGAGCTGATTACTTTGGGGCAATGCCCCGCAAAAGGCCCTTTTAAGGGCTATTTGTAATTTAGTGTAGGGTAGGGCTTTTTTTTATTCTGGGGGGGCTTTTTTATTTTGTATGGGGGATTAGATTAGGTGTAATTAGTTTAAAAATCTTGTAATTTGTTTATTATTTTCTGTAATTTAGTGTTTGATTTTTTTGTACTTTAGATAATTTTATTTAATTGTATTTAATTTAGGCAAGTCATTTAATTATAGTGTAGTGTTAGGTGTAATTATAACTTAGGTTTTATTTTACAAGTAAATTTGTCTTTATTTTAACTAGGTAGTTATTAAATAGTTAATAACTATTTAATAACTATTCTACCTAGTTAAAATAAATACAAACTTGCCTGTAAAATAAAAATAAACCCTAAGCTAGCTACAATGTAACTATTAGTTATATTGTAGCTAGCTTAGGGTTTATTTTATAGGTAAGTATTTAGTTTTAAATAGGAATTATTTAGTTAAAGATAGTTATTTTTATTTAGTTTTATTTAAATTATATTTGTTAGGTGGGGTTAGGGTTAGACTTAGATTTAGGGGTTAATAACTTTAATATAGTGGCGGCGACTTTGGGGGCAGCAGATTAGGGGTTAATAAATGTAGGTAGGTTGCAGCGATGTTAGAAACGGCAGATTAGAGGTTAATAAAATTTAACTAGTGTTTGCGAGGCAGGAGTGCGGTGGTTTAGGGGTTAATATATTTATTATAGTGGCGGCGATGTCCGGTTTGGCAGATTAGGGGTTAAAAAATGTATTATAGTGTTTGCGATGAGGGAGGGCCTCGATTTAGAGGTTAATAGGTAGTTTATGGGTGTTAGTGTACTTTTTATCACTTTAGTTTAGAGTTTTATGCTACGGGTTGTTGTTGTGGTTTTAAATGCTGTACCTGTCTTGACAGGAGAAAGTCTACTGCTCACTTTTTTGGCAGACTCGTAATACCGGCGCTATGCAAGTCCCATTGAAAAAATAGGATACGCAATTGACGTAAGTGGATTTGCGGTATTTCCAAGTCTGGCCAAAAAAGTGAGCTGTACACCTGTACCTGCAAGACTCGTAATAGATCTAACCGGTTATAAGAAAAATAATATGTGCAAAAATAAGAGAATATGGTCTGAATGAACCTTAATAGAATTAACAACTATGAGACATACAGAATCTTTCAAGCTGGTTAAACCAAGTAATTATTTAGTAGCAAGTAACAGTTCAGCCTTAAGTTGAATGAGACGATAATATACAAAATATTCCTTAATAAGGAGAAGATAATCAAGGCATCACTGGTGTATATAAGTAAGGATGAGGTAAGTAGTGACTTACTTTATTTTGAAGAAAAAGAGTTCTCCGTTGAGATCCGCAACAAGCTGACGAAGCAGTCTGAGAGGGAGCAGAGCTTCAGTATCGGAAAGCTTCGGCGTTGGCGTGTGACGTCACCGCTACGGAAGTGCATGCAGCATGTGAGACAAGGAGTGCTGAATTTGTCTGTAAACTGATCCACAGTGGGGTAAACGTAGGATACGTTCAGGAGGCTGATTAATCCTAGAACAATATAATTACCAAGCAATGTGATGAGGTTGGACAGAGAATTTATACAAACGCCTGGAGGGCGTAACTATAATTTAAAGGTATAAGCAAAAAAAATGAAAACAAGAGTGTATGAAGAAGTAAATCCTAAGCAATCATGACAGTGATACACCTGCTTATTATGCACAGTCCCTCCCCATCAACACTCATGGCCTGTGATGCACCTGCTGATTATGCACAGTCCCTCCCCATCAACACTCATGGCCTGTGAAGCACCTGCTGATTATGCACAGTCCCTCCCCATCAACACTCATGGCCTGTGATGCACCTGCTGATTATGCACAGTCCCTCCCCATCAACATTCATGGCCTGTGATGCACCTGCTGATTATGCACAGTGCCTCCCCATCAGCACCCATGGCCTGTGATGCACCTGCTGATTATGCACAGTGCCTCCCCATCAGCACCCATGGCCTGTGATGCACCTGCTTATTATGCACAGTCCCTCCCCATCAACACTCATGGCCTGTAATGCACCTGCTGATTATGCACAGTCCCTCCCCATCAACACTCGGCCTGTGATGCACCTGCTGATTATGCACAGTCCCTCCCCATCAACACTCATGGCCTGTGATGCACTTGCTGATTATGCACAGTCCCTCCCCATCAACACTCATGGCCTGTGATGCACCTGCTGATTATGCACAGTCCCTCCTCATCAACACTCATGGTCTGTGATGCACCTGCTGATTATGCACAGCCCCCCCCCCATCAACACTCATGGCCTGTGATGTTCCTGCTGATTATGCACAGCCCCCCCCCCATCAACACTCATGGCCTGTGATGCACCTGCTGATTATGCACAGCCCCCCCCCCCATCAACACTCATGGCCTGTGATGTTCCTGCTGATTATGCACAGCCCCCCATCAACACTCATGGCCTGTGATGCTCCTGCTGATTATGCACAGTCCCTCCCCATCAACACTCATGGCCTGTGATGCACCTGCTGATTATGCACAGCCCCCCCATCAACACTCATGGCCTGTGATGCTCCTGCTGATTATGCACAATCCCTCGCCTTCAGCACCCATGGCCTGTGATGCACCTGCTGATTATGCACAATCCCTCGCCTTCAGCACCCATGGCCTGTGATGCTCCTGCTGATTATGCACAATCCCTCGCCTTCAGCACCCATGGCTTGTGATGCACCTGCTGATTATGCCCAATCCCTCCCCATCAGCACCCATGACCTGTGACTCACCTGCTTATCATGCACAGTCCCTCCCCATCAGCACCCATGGCCTGTGATGCACCTGCTTATTATGTACAGTCCCTCCCCATCAGCACCCATGGCCTGTGATGCACCTGCTGATTATCCACAGTCCCTCTCCATCAGCACCCATGGCCTGTGATGCACCTGCTGATTATGCACAGTCCCTCATCATCAGCACCCATGACCTGTAAAGCACCTGCTGATTATGCACAGTCCTCCTACATCAGCACACATGACCTGAGATGCTCCTGCTGATTATGCACAGTCCCTCATCATCAGCACCCATAGCCTGTGATGCTCCTGCTGATTATGCATAGTCCCTCAGCATCAGCACCCATGGCCATTGATGTTCCTGTTTATTATGCACAGTCCCTTACTATCAGCACCCATGGTCAGTGATGTGCCTGCTGATTATTTATGCACAGTCCCTCACCATCGGCACCCATGGTCTGTGACGCACCTTCTGATTATGCACAGTCCATCACCATCAGCACTCATGGTCTGTGATGCACCTGCTGATTATGCAAAGTCCCTCAGCATCAGCACCCATGGTCTGTGATGCACCTTCTAATTATGCACAGTCCATCACCATCAGCACTCATGGTCTGTGATGCACCTGCTGATTATGCAAAGTCCCTCAGCATCAGCACCCATAGATTTTGATGCTACTACTGATTATGCACAGTTCCTCACCATCAGCACCTATGGTCTGTGATGCAGCTGCTGATTATTAAAAGTCCCTCAACAGCAGCACCCATGGCCTGCGATGCGCCTGCTGATTATGCACAGTCCCTTAGCAACGGCACCTATGGCCTATGATACACCTGCTGATTATGCTCAGTCTCTCACTATCAGCACCTATGGCCTGTGATGCGCCTGCTGATTATGAACAGTCCGTCATCATCAGCACCCATGGCCTGTGATGCGCCTGCTAATTATACACAGTCCCTCACCATCAGCACACATGGCCTGTGATACACCTGCTGATTATGCACAGTGCCTCCCCATCAGCACCCATGGCCTGTGACGCACCTGCTGATTATGCACAGTTCTTCCCCATCAGTACACATGGCCTGTGACACACCTGCTAATTATGCACAGTCCCTCTCCATCAGCACCCATGGCCTGTGACGCACCTGCTGATTATGCACAGTCCCTTACCATCAGCACCCATTGCTTGTGATGCACATGCTGATTATGCACAGTCCCTTACCATCAGCACCCATTGCTTGTGATGCACCTGCTGATTATGCACAGTCCCTTACCATCAGCACCCATTGCTTGTGATGCACCTGCTTATCATGCACAGTTCCTCCCCATCAGCACCCATGGCCTGTGATGCACCTGCTTATTTTGCACAGTCCCTCCACATCAGCACCCATGGCCTGTGATGCACCTGCTGATTATGCACAGTCCCTCACCATCAGCACCTATGGCCTGTGATACACTTGCTGATTATGCTCAGTCTCTCACCATCAGCACCCATGGCCTGTGATGCGCCTGCTGATTATGCACAGTCCCTCACCATCAGCACCCATTGCTTGTGATGCACCTGCTGATTATGCACAGTCCCTCACCATCAGCACCCTTGTCCTGTGATGCACCTGCTGATTATGCACAGTCCGTCACCATCAGCACACATGGCCTGTGATGCAACTGCTGATTATGCACAGTCCCTCACCATCAACACCCATTGCTTGTGATGAACCTACTGATTATGCACAGTCCCTCACTATCAACACCCATTGCTTGTGATGCACCTGCTGATTATGCACCGTCTCTCACTAACAGCACTTATGGTCTGTGATACACCTGCTGATTATGCACAGTCCCTTAGCATCAGCACCTATGGCCTATGATACACCTGCTGATTATGCTCAGTCTCTCTCCATCAGCACCCATGGCCTGTGATGCGCCTGCTGACTATGCACAGTCTGTCACCATCAGCACCTATGGCCTATGATACACCTGCTGATTATGCACAGTCCCTCTCCATCAGCACCCATGTCTTATGATGCACCTGCTGATTATGCAGAGTCCCTCTCCATCCGCACCCATGGCCTGTGATGCGGCTGATGAATATGCACAGTCCCTCATCATCAGCACCCATCGCCTGTGATGTGCCTGCTGATTATGCACAGTCGGTCTCCATCAGCACCCATGGCCTGTGATGCGCCTGATGATTATGCACATTCGGTCTCCATCAGCACCCATAGCCTGTGATGCACCTGCGGCCTGCTGATAATGCTGCTCACTGCTGGAGATCTGGAGATGTACAGCAGATCTATTCCTACCAGTAATCACACAATAGGCATTGCCCGAGTTCTGTAATAGTTTATCAATATTTTGTTGTTTCAGAATAAAATGTTATAACTACTGTAATCTGCCCCAGCCTAATAGCAACAATGATTTTTGTATTGACTTTCCTCTGTCACTTTGGTTGCAGGCTGAATGTCCCCATGGGGAGCGCCATTAAAATGCTCAGTCATACTCTCAAAGAAATGCGAAACTGGAGAGGGTGACTATTACTGACTAATAGGAATAAATACACTGAATGTACAACAAGAGACATATACAGATGTGAGAATCACTGCCCTGTTTTACTCTTATTTTTATGTTAGATAACGCTAGGTTATACGGGCTGGCATCAGTTGCTATATATGTCATTTTGTATACATCCCATAATTATATACAGTACATAGACACTGCAGTGATACATTATGTTTTATACCTTGTTACTGAACAAAGGCTAGAACCGTACCAACAAACAGATTCCTATTACTGATTTATGTGTCTGAAATCAAGGTCAGTTGTGATTACTGACGACATAGGAGGTGCATGTCCCCGGGTTTACTTGGACTCAGTATTATATCTCTGTACGGCAGCGAGATTCACCAATACTAAACAGCCTCTTGACAACACTAGGAATAGAAGTCTATATGTGTGTAGAAGAAATTCCAATGTGCATAACATTCCCCATACTCACCCCATTCCAATTTCAGGTAGTTTATTTAAAATCAAATAATTATTCATCAGAAAAGGTTTCTATTTTGGTTTCTCAACGCGTTTCAATGAACACAGTCATCTTTTTCAAGAGCATTAAAAACATTAAACGAACTTAGCACTTTTAATGTCTTGAAAAAGATGACTGGGTCAATTGAAACGCGTTGAGCAACCAAAATAATATCTGTATTGTTCTTTTTCGGAAGAATAATTAATTGATTTTAAATAAACTGTCTGAAATTGGAATGGGCTCCCAGTGAGTATTTCGAGTTTATGCACATTGTGTTTTTCTTCTACACACATATAGATTTCTATTCCTAGTGTTTTGTATTGGAGATTTTCACTGCCGTACAGAGATATAATATTGAGTGCAAGGAAACCCCAGGACCTGCACCACCTGTATCAACACAAATCTATGAAACAGTTCCTTTGGGAGAGACTGTGGGAAGGCAGCGGTTCGTTTGCTGGGGGGAGTATTGTTCTAACCTATATACACAATTTTCTTGTATAACCATCTAGAGAGATTATTTGTGTTTGCTTATATTTTTAGTTGTGATTTTTGCAGGGTGTGCCATGGTCTAGTTATCTACAAATTGCGTTGTTAGTTAATTAATTTATAATCTAGAGCTTTACTGTTCTAGAGCTTTACAGAGTAATTCCATGAGAGTGATTGTTGTGAAACTCACACTATTAAATCACACAATGAAATGCTGACACACAAACAAATACACAACAATATATGCAGAGACATACACAGCCACACACAACTGATACACACAAACTAAAACACATATACAAACACACACAGACACACAAACAAACAAATACACATAACAAACATACAAAAGCGTACATACACACACACATAAACAGCCAATACACAAAAACCCACTAGACATATGTACACACACAAACACATGTATATGAACACACTCAGACACACACACACATACAATTACACATAAAAAACATGCACACACACACATATATATATATATATGCAAACACACTCACAGACACACAAATGTACAAATTCACATAAACAGCATGCAAAGACATATGTACAAACACAAACACATGTATATGAACACACTCACAGAAACACAAACGTACAAATACACATAAACAGCATACAATGAAATGTGTACACATACAAACATGTATATGAACTCACTCACACACAAACGTACAATAACACATTAAAAATATACAAAAAACATACACACACACACATATATATTTATATATATATATATATATATATATATATGCAACCACACTCACAGACACACAAACGTACAAATACACATAAACAGCATACAACGAAATGTGTACACATACAAACATGTATATGAAAATACTCAGACACACAAACGTACAATAACACATAAAAAATATACAAAAACATACACACACATATATATATATACATATATGCAAACACACTCACAGAAAAACAAACATACAAATACACATAACAAACATACAAAAGCATACATACACACAAACAGCCAATACACAAAAACCAATAAAACACAGAAACAACATACAAAAGCATACATACACACACACAAACAGCTAGTACACACAAACACACTAAAACACAGAGGCACATATAAAAACACACTAACACACAGAAACACACTGACACACTGAAACACATATAAAACACACACACAGACACAGAAACATACAAATAAACATAAACAACAAACAAGGACATATGTACACACAAAACCACATGTATATGAACACACTCAGACACAAAAAATGTACAATTACACATAAAAAACATACAAAAACATACACACACACACATATATATATATATATATATATATATATATATATATATATATATATATATATATATATATATATATATATATATGCAAACACACTCACAGAAACACAAACGTACAAATACACATAAACAGCATACAAAGACATACACGCACACTCATAAATATACATATATGCAAACACACTCACAGAAACACAAACGTACAAATACACATAAATAACATACAAATACATATGTACACACAAACACATGTATATGAACACACTCACAGAAACACAAACGTACAAATACACATAAATAACATACAAATACATATGTACACACACAAACACATGTATATGAACACACTCACAGAAACACAAACGTACAAATACACATAAACAGCATACAACAAAATGTGTACACACACAAACACATGTATATGAACTCACTCAGACACACAAACGTACAATAACACATAAAAACAGCGGAATCTGTTGGCGCTCTACAAATACCTGATAATAATAATAACATACAAAAACACACATAAACAGCATACAAGGACATGTGTACACACACAAACACATGTATTTGAACACACTCAGACACACAAACATACAAATAGACATAAACAGCATACAAGGACATGTGTACACACACAAACACATGTATTTGAACACACTCAGACACACAAACATACAAATAGACATAAACAGCATACAAGGACATGTGTACACACACAAACACATGTATTTGAACACACTCAGACACACAAACATACAAATAGACATAAACAGCATACAAGGACATGTGTACACACACAAACACATGTATTTGAACACACTCACAGGCACATGAACATACAAATACACATAAAAAACATACACACAGAACAGGACTTGATCATGTGGCAAGAAAAATTAAAAAAAAAAGACAATGTTTTTAGCTACAAGTGGATTACAATGCAGAGGAAAAATAAAGTTGATTTTAAGGAGAATGATTTAAAGACGATAAGTGTTTGTTATCATACAGAAAATTGTATTCATTGGTTCTATTCAAACTGCATAACAATATATTCTAGTAAGATTAAGGGCAGGTGTGCCCCAAAGTTGTATATTGATGTAGGACCCATGAAAATGCAATAAAGGTCCATTTTAAGGATAAAGTGCTGCTAATTAGCTGTATTTCTGAGAAGAGACGGTTCAGTAGTGCTGTTTATCGAGCATTATGGCCATAAAGGGAAGCAGCGATATGACCAGGAACACTGCAAATCATGGGTGAATTGTGTAACTTTATTAAATGTTATCAGCTATATATATAGGAATATCTATTTAAAAATACTTAGAACATATTACTCTATGTGAATAACATTGGAATGTGAAATATTTACAGTACATATATAGTTAAACACTGTATTAAATATGAATATTGCATAAATATGAAGTATTCATTTTTTCTAGCTACTTGACTGCAAAGGACTCCAATGCACTTACATATATATGTTTATATAATATACATATATACACATAACAATAAATAAATACATACACACATACAGTAAATATATACATACACACATATATACATATACAGTAAATATATACATACACACATATATACATATACAGTAAATATATACACACGCACATATATACACATATCAATAAATGAATACATACACACATACAGTAAATATATACATACATATACATATATACACATATCAATCAATAAATACATACACACATACAGTAAATATATACATACATATATACACATATCAATAAATAAATACATACACACATACAGTAAATATATACATACATATACATATATACACATATCAATAAATAAATACATACACACATACAGTAAATATATTCATACATATATACACATATCAATAAATAAATACATACACACATACAGTAAATATATACATACATATACATATATACACATATCAATAAATAAATACATACACACATACAGTAAATATATACATACATATATACACATATCAATAAATAAATACATACACACATACAGTAAATATATACATACATATACATATATACACATATCAATAAATAAATACATACACACATACAGTAAATATATACATACATATACATATATACACATATCAATAAATAAATACATACACACATACAGTAAATATATACATACATATACATATATACACATATCAATAAATAAATACATACACACATACAGTAAATATATACATACATATACATATTAAGACATCTATATGTAATACGTATGTATCACCATGTTAAAGCCATTTGCCTGCCTTTTTTTAACACTTTTAGACCTCTTTGAGCCCTTATAACTTTTTAATGCAATTTATTTTTATAATTTTTTCTAGACAGTGTTATTATGAGTGTAACTGTTCTTTTAACTGCATTTTTTATGTGTGTTTTAATTGGGCATAACAGTTAACCATTGCTCTGAAGTCACGATATCCTGATGCACGTTAAAGGGGACATTAAACACTTTGAGATGGTAATGTGAAATTATAATTATTATATATAAAACAACTCTGCAATATACTTTCATTCTTTATTTTGTCCCCTTTTCCTGTAATTACATTCTGAAATTGTGAGCTTTTCAGTTCCTGTTAGAAATGAAAGTGCAAAACACTGTTATATTGCACACAGCCATTTGCTGCGCACTCTACTGACCTGTTTATAACTGTATCTAATTGGCCACAGCAGAGAAGGTAACCTAAGTTACAACATGGCAGCTTCCAGTGTTTTATAGACACTAACGGCTAGATTTAGAGTTTGGCGTTAGTCGTCAAAAGCAGCGTTAAGGGGTCCTAACGCTGCTTTTGGCCGCCCGCTGGTATTTAGAGTCAGGCAGGAAAGGGTCACTTCCTTACCGCGATTCCAGGCTACCGCAGATCCCCTTACGCCAATTGCGTATCCTATCTTTTCAATGGGATCTGCCTAACGCTGGTATTTGGAGTCTTGGGAGAAGTCAGCGGTAGACCCTCTACAGACAAGACTCCTAACGCCAAAAAAAGTCAGTAGTTAAGAGCTTTATGGGCTAACGCCGGAATATAAAGCTCTTAACTACTGTGCTCTAAAGTACACTAACACCCATAAACTACCTATGTACCCCTAAACCGAGGCCCCCCCACATCACCGCCACTCTAATAAAAAAATGTAACCCCTAATCTGCCGACCGGACATCGCCGCCACCTACGTTATACTTATGAACCCTTAATCGCCAACCCCTATATTATATTTATTAACCCCTAATCTCCCCCCCCCAATGTCGCCACTACCTTACCTACACTTATTAACCCCTAATCTGCCGACCGGACCTCGCCACCAGTATTATAAATGTATTAACCCCTAAACCGCCGCACTCCCGCCTCGCAAACACTAGAATAAATAGTATTAACTCCTCATCTGCCCTCCCTAACATCACCGCCACCTACCTACAATTATTAACCCCTAATCTCCCACCCGCACTGTCGCCGCTACTATAATAAAGTTATTAACCCCTAAACATAACTCTAACCCTAACCCTCCCTAACCCTAACACCCCTCTAACATAAATATAATTTATATTAAACGAAATAATATTCCTAAAATTAACTAAATTATTCCTATTTAAAACTAAATACTTACCTATAAAATAAACCCTAATATAGCTACAATATAATTAATAATTACATTGTAGCTATTTTAGGATTTATATTTATTTTACAGGCAACTTTGTATTTATTTTAACTAGATACAAAAGCTATTAAATAGTTAATAACTATTTAATAGCTACCTAGTTAAAATAAATACAAAATTACATGTAAAATAAATCCTAACCTAAGTTACAATTAAACCTAACACTACACTATCATTAAATTAATTAAATAAATTACCTACAATTACCTACCAAAGTAATCAGCTCTTTTGCCTGAAAATGTTGGGGGGGTATTGTATTTTTATTTTCAGGCAAAAGAGCTGATTACTTTGGGGCAAGGCCCCGCAAAAAGCCCTTTTAAGGGCTGGTAAAAGAGCTGATTACTTTTGTATTTTAGAATAGGGTAGGGAATTTTTTATTTTGGGGGGCTTTTTATTTTATTAGGGGTCTTAGATTAGGTGTAATTAGTTTAAACTGCTTGTAATTCTTTTTTATTTTTTTGTAATTTAGTGTTTGTTTTTTTGTATTATAGAATAGTTTATTTAATTGTATTTAATTGTAGGTAATTGTAGGTAATTTATTTAATTCATTTAATGATAGTGTAGTGTTAGGTTTAATTGTAACTTAGGTTAGGATTTATTTTACATGTAATTTTGTTATTAACTATTTAATAGCTTTTGTACCTAGTTAAAATAAATACAAAGTTGCCTGTAAAATAAATATAAATCCTAAAATAGCTACAATGTAATTATTAATTATATTGTAGCTATATTATGGTTTATTTTATAGGTAAGTATTTAGTTTTAAATAGGAATAATTTAGTTAATTTTAGGAATATTATTTTGTTTAATATAAATTATATTTATGTTAGAGGGGTGTTAGGGTTAGGGTTAGAGTTATGTTTAGGGGTTAATAACTTTATTATAGTAGCGGCGACGGTGCGTGCGGGAGATTAGGGGTTAATAATTGTAGGTAGGTGGCGGCGATGTTAGGGAGGGCAGATTAGGGGTTAATACTATTTATTCTAGTGTTTGCGAGGTGGGAGTGCGGCGGTTTAGGGGTTAATACATTTATTATAGTGGCGGCGAGGTCCGGTCGGCAGATTAGGGGTTAATAAGTGTAGGTAAGGTAGCGGCGACCTTGGGGGGGGGGCAGATTAGGGGTTAATAAATATAATATAGGGGTCGGCGGTGTTAGGGGCAGCAGATTAGGGGTTCATAGGAATAATGTAGGTTGCGGCGGTGTGCGGAGCAGAAGATTAGGGGTTAATAATAATATGCAGGGGTCAGCGATAGCGGGGGCGGCAGATTAGGGGTTAATAAGTGTAAGGTTAGGGGTGTTTAGACTCGGGGTTCATGTTAGGGTGTTAGGTGCAGACTTAGAGAGTGTTTCCCCATAGGAAACAAAGGGGCTGCATTAGGAGCTGAACGTTGATTTTTTGCAGGTGTTAGGTTTTTTTCCAGCCAGCTCAGCCCCATTGTTTCCTATGGGGATATCGTGCATGAGTACGTTTTCCCAGCTTACCGCTACCGTAAGCAACGCTGGTATTGAGAGTTGAAGTGGAGCTAAGTTAGGCTCAACGCACGCTTTTTTTAGCCTAATGCAGCCCCTCAGACAACTCTAAATACCAGCGTTGTTGGAAGGGTGCGTTTCTGAAAAAAAGCAGCGTTAGCTACGCGGGTCTTTACCGACAAAACTCTAAATCTAGCCGTAAATGTTTACTTTTTTTGTCACTATTTAAACAGTTAATGAGACTTTATATGTATGTTTGTCTGTATGTCACCTGTATGTCTGTCTATATGACACCTGTATGTCTGTCTGTATGACACCTGTATGTCTGTCTGTATGACACCTGCATGTCTGTCTGTATGTCACCTGTATATCTGTCTGTATGACACCTGTATGTCTGTCTGTATGTCACCTGTTTGTCTGTCAATATGACACCTGTATGTCTGTCTGTATGTCACCTGTATGTCTGTCTATATGACACCTGTATGTCTGTCTATTTGACACCTGTATGTCTGTCTATTTGACACCTGTATGTCTGTCTATATGACACCTGTATGTCTGTCTATTTGACACCTGTATGTCTGTCTATATGACACCTGTATGTCTGTCTGTCTGTATGTCTGTCTATATGACACCTGTATGTCTATCTGTATGTCACCTGTATGTCTGTCTGTATGTCTGTCTATATGACACCTGCATGTCTATCTGTATGTCACCTGTATGTCTGTCTGTATGTCTGTCTATATGACACCTGTATGTCTGTCTGTATGTCACCTGTATGTCTGTCTGTATGTCACCTGTATGTCTGTCTATATGACACCTGTATGTCTGTCTGTATGTCTGTCTATATGACACCTGTATGTCTGTCTGTATGTCACCTGTATGTCTGTCTATATGACGCCTGTATGTCTGTCTGTATGTCATCTGTATGTCTGTCTATATTACACCTGTATGTATGCCTGTATGTCTGTCTGTATGACACCTGTATGTCTGTCTGTATGTCACCTGTATGTCTGTCTGTATGTCACCTGTATGTCTGTCTGTATGTCACCTGTATGTCTGTCTGTATGTCTGTCTATATGACACCTGCATGTCTATCTGTATGTCACCTGTATGTCTGTCTGTATGTCACCTGTATGTCTGTCTGTATGTCACCTGTATGTCTGTCTGTATGTCACCTGTATGTCTGTCTGTATGTCACCTGTATGTCTGTCTATATGACACCTGTATGTCTGTCTGTATTTCACCTGTATGTCTGTCTGTATGTCACCTGTATGTCTGTCTGTATGTCACCTGTATGTCTGTCTGTATGTCACTTGTATGTCACCTGTATGTCTGTCTGTATGTCACCTGTATGTCTGTCTGTATGTCACTTGTATGTCACCTGTATGTCTGTCTGTATGTCACTTGTATGTCACCTGTATGTCTGTCTGTATGTCACCTGTATGTCTGTCTGTATGTCACCTGTATGTCTGTCTGTATGTCACTTGTATGTCACCTGTATGTCTGTCTGTATGTCACCTGTATCTCTGTCTGTATGTCACCTGTATGTCTGTCTATATGACACCTGTATATCTGTCTGTATGACACCTGTATGTCTGTCTATATGACACCTGTATGTCTGTCTGTATGTCACCTGTATATCTGTCTATATGACACCTGTAAGTCTGTCTGTATGTCACCTGTATGTCTGTCTATATGACACCTGTATATCTGTCTATATGACACCTGTAAGTCTGTCTGTATGTCACCTGTATGTCTGTCTGTATGTCACCTGTATGTCTGTCTATATGACACCTGTATGTCTGTCTGTATTTCACCTGTATGTCTGTCTGTATGTCACCTATATATCTATCTGTATGACACCTGTAAGTCTGTTTGTATGTCACCTGTAAGTCTGTCTGTATGTCACCTGTATGTCTGTCTGTATGTCACCTGTAAGTCTGTCTGTATGTCACCTGTATGTCTGTCTGTATGTCACCTGTATGTCTGTCTGTATGACACCTGTATGTCTGTCTGTATGTCACCTATATATCTATCTGTATGACACCTGTAAGTCTGTCTGTATGTCACCTGTAAGTCTGTCTGTATGTCACCTGTATGTCTGTCTGTATGACACCTGTAAGTCTGTCTGTATGTCACCTGTATGTCTGTCTGTATGTCACCTGTAAGTCTGTCTGTATGTCACCTGTATGTCTGTCTGTATGTCACCTGTATGTCTGTCTGTATGACACCTGTATGTCTGTCTATATGACACCTGTATGTCTGTCTGTATGTCACCTGTATGTCTGTCTGTATGTCACCTGTATGTCTGTCTGTATGTCACCTGTATGTCTGTCTGTATGACACCTGTATGTCTGTCTATATGACACCTGTATGTCTGTCTGTATGTCACCTGTATGTCTGTCTGTATGTCACTTGTATGTCACCTGTATGTCTGTCTATATGACACCTGTATGTCTGTCTGTATGTCACCTGTATGTCTGTCTGTATGTCACCTGTATGTCTGTCTATATGACACCTGTATGTCTGTCTGTATGTCACCTGTATGTCTGTCTATATGACACCTCTATGTCTGTCTGTATGTCACCTGTATGTCTGTCTGTATGTCACTTGTATGTCACCTGTATGTCTGTCTATATGACACCTGTATGTCTGTCTGTATGTCACCTGTATGTCTGTCTGTATGTCACCTGTATGTCTGTCTATATGACACCTATATATCTATCTGTATGACACCTGTATGTCTGTCTATATGACACCTGTATGTCTGTCTGTATGTCTGTCTATATGACACCTATATATCTATCTGTATGACACCTGTATGTCTGTCTATATGACACCTGTATGTCTGTCTGTATGTCTGTCTATATGACACCTGTATGTCTGTCTGTATGTCTGTCTATATGACACCTATATATCTATCTGTATGACACCTGTAAGTCTGTCTGTATGTCACCTGTATGTCTGTCTGTATGTCACTTGTATGTCACCTGTATGTCTGTCTATATGACACCGGTATGTCTGTCTATATGACACCTGTATGTCTGTCTGTATGACACCTGTATGTCTGTCTGTATGTCACCTGTATGTCTGTCTGTATGACACCTGTATGTCTGTCTATATGACACCGGTATGTCTGTCTATATGACACCTGTATGTCTGTCTGTATGTCACCTGTATGTCTGTCTGTATGACACCTGTATGTCTGTCTGTATGTCACCTGTATGTCTGTCTGTATGTCACCTGTATGTCTGTCTATATGACACCGGTATGTCTGTCTATATGACACCTGTATGTCTGTCTGTATGTCACCTGTATGTCTGTCTGTATGACACCTGTATGTCTGTCTGTATGTCACCTGTATGTCTGTCTGTATGTCACTTGTATGTCACCTGTATGTCTGTCTATATGACACCGGTATGTCTGTCTATATGACACCTGTATGTCTGTCTGTATGTCACCTGTATGTCTGTCTATATGACACCTGTATGTCTGTCTATATGACACCTGTATGTCTGTCTATATGACACCTGTATGTCTGTCTGTATGTCACCTGTATGTCTGTCTATATGACACCTGTATGTCTGTCTATATGACACCTGTATGTCTGTCTATATGACACCTGTATGTCTGTCTGTATGTCACCTGTATGTCTGTCTGTATGTCACCTGTATGTCTGTCTATATGTCACCTGTATGTCTGTCTGTATGTCACCTGTATGTCTGTCTGTATGTCACCTGTATGTCTGTCCTTGCCCTACTGCAGACAAGGTCAGAACTACAACAGCTTTTCTTAGCCATTCCATGCAATAAGCTGCCTACTTGGCTGTCAGCTGATGCCAGACTGATCACTTAATAATGTTCACTCTGCTGGGAATGAAAGATATGTGCAGTTTGCAGCGCTACATTAAGAATATGCTGACTCCTGGCGTAGCCGGCCCGTGAAGCCTAAAGGGACATAGAAGCTTATCCTGATCTCTGGTACAGAATCTTAATGAATGATGATTCTCTACCCTGCTGCAATGCTGCCATCTTGTGGTCTTTTACAGTACTGCAGCTGGTAATACAGGTGAACACACAAATACCTTGTTAGCTCATTTGAATTTCTTTTTATACATTTATCTAGATATTTATATAAAATGTGGGATTTGCTATAGAAAATCTGCCCCTTTTCCTGTAATTTAATGCTTGTGGGTTATATTCCCTGTAATAATTGGAAGTGCAGACTGTTGGCTTCTCAAGTCTAACTCATAAATTCTACACAGGAAATGTTTGATCACTGCAGTAGCTCATTTATATCTGTGAATTTGCCTCAGGGAGATTTTAAAAGGTTGTTGCCTAATATATATATATATGTTTATGTGTATTTATGCCAGTTTAATGCTGAGTGGACTAAAAGCCTTTTCCAGTAGGCTATGGTAATAATTTTTAAAGATGATGATGCTTACTAATATTATTATTATATTGTTGTATAGAAGTCCAAGGCGTTTTGTGACACTTGTGTAGCGATTGTATGAAACAGCTGATAATACAGACTTACCAACTTCTGGTGAGAGTCCCATAGGCACCAGTTCTTCACCTTTGCAGAAAAAGATGCCAGAAATATACTGATGGTTTGAAGGGACGCCTTAAATTCTTAGACTAAAAAAGCAAATTGATTTGCTGCATTTTATAAAGAATCCTAAGTTACAGGTTTTATTTGTTGTCTTCTACATATAAAATGACAATTAACACTTTGATATTGTGATATAAAATGCTTAATTACACACAGTAAAACGGTATTTTACCTCCATTATTTATCTCCCCCCCACTCCGTTCTTGTAATTTAAGTCTTAAAAAATATAGAACTTCCAGTCCTGAAAACTTAAAGAGCACATGGCAGCTTCACAAGCTTAACCCTGTCACATATATGTCCCTAATTTACCTTTTATTATCTTATCATTTCTGCTGAAACCAATGTGCATACATATAAATGAATAAAAAATGTGCAAATCTATCAGAGGCCAAGAGAAAAAAACGTAGCAAACAGTGCAAGGGATTCTGGGAATGGTTCTCCATACCTCAAAAACTAATGTCAACAGACTTCCCTATGTGAAAAGCCTGTTCCATGCAAGACTCAATATATGTTGTGGCAAGCAGCAATATTAAACATTAAATAGTATTGAGGTTATCCCCTACCACCCTATAGTTATGGGAAATGTAGCTCTCATTCCATTCTAGTGGTGATGTGTTTGATACCTGCAAGTAAGTTCCATAATAGCAGCACCCATGATTAGAGGTGCAGGAAATGTATTTAAGGTTCCTTTAAGAGTCGTTTGGGTATCATATATTACACATTGTACCTTAGACAAATTATTTGATATGCTATTTTATGGATGATTTGCTCTTGATAAAGGCAACATAGGAGCTAAAACGCGTAGAGCTTTTAAATTTCTGTTTTAAATCAATTTAACAAGCTGTACTTTGTTGCCGTTTCACTGGTGCTTCTGAAAAAAAGAAGTTAATTTATTTCAACCCTGTAAGTATTTTTCATTCAGTTTCACTCGGTGTGTGACGGAATTACACTATTTTGGGTTCATTGCCTTCTTGAGGTAAAAGCAGTGGTAGCCGGGATGAAGAACAGACGATAATTCAGCTTGGCTCCCTGGGAGACACAGCGCCACCAGACAAAAAACAGCTTTGAACATACAGTGAATGATAACTGGGGCAGGCAGCAATCTCCTTTAAGTAAAGTGATCTTCACAGTTTATCACTTGCTGTATTCCTAAATCACATATTACATTTTCTTCAGTAAAATATTAAGGCTAACTAGGGTGCTCTATATCATCTTCTCTTTACAGCAAATCAGAGACCGGTCATGTGCTAATGAGCAAGTCTGCACTTGTTTCTCTGCAGGCTGCCGCTGAACCCTTCTGTCTTCAACAGCATTGTGCTGCCATGAGGGAATCACAAGGGATTTTACAGGTACAGTGTGAGGAATTGAGAACCTCATTTGCATATAATTACCCAGAAACCCTTGTTGAAAGGGAATTATTTGCTGTATTTAGGTGGGAAGACACCCAATCTATGTACCGCGTATAATTCTATTTACCATGGAGCATAGTTTTATTTGACTAAGAAAAAAACATCTGAGAATTAGTACACATTTTTTTTAACACAGAGAGGATATATTGCCCAAAGCTAGGGTTGCCACCCGTCCCTTAAAATACAGAACACTTATAAGTTACACATGCTACAGGGTGTGCAGGGAGGAATATGAATAGTGCTGTCCAGAAACACACTACATGTTCCTCCCTGCACACCCTGCAGCATGTGTAACTCATAAGTGTCCAGGAAAACATGGCTGAGGTGGCAACCCTACCCAAAGCATAACAGCCTAATTTACCCCCCCCCCCCCCAAAAAAAAAAGAGTCACAGGGAGATGTTCATCTTCAGCCATTTTGACGTTATTAGCAAGGTGAATTTGGTACTAACTTCTACACCTGTGAACATGAGTTCATATCTGGATCCCCTTAATATTGTTAGGGTAATTACAACCAGAGTAATACTCATTAATCAGAGGGAGCATCTCACTTATAACAAACAAAACGCAGTGATTGTTTAGTGAGATGGTTCCCTCTCAAGGTGTTGGCCTCTCAGCAAGTTTATACATGTGCCATTATTTCATATCACCCAACAGGAAGAGCTTGCACTAATGTTCCTCTCAGTTGTCACAATGTGCTTCGTACAACTCATGTCTGTATCCCGAGATCTCTTTTCTGAACCTTGTTTGTGCCATTGAAAGTGACCACTCAGCACCCAGGAGCCCTGCACTTCCTCTATCTGAGATCTTCTGTTTTATAGTTCTCCACAGCTGCCAACACTTCCTCCAAAAATGACATCAAAATATTTTTAATTTGCAAATCATCAGAATTCTTAATATCAAGACAGCAAGATTCTGATAAAGCAGCAGATATGTCTCAATAAAATGTCTGTATAAAGGGAAGTGACACAGCCACCAGGGTTTCACTTCTTTCTGACCATCAGTCTAAGCCAGCGATGGCAATTTTATAGCGTATGGGAACCGCAGATGTTTTAAGGATCTCATATAAATGTATTGCTACACACAAATAATAATATATTTCCTACAAATGACCGGTAGCACAGGCCATGATTTAGGTAAGATTGCAGGATATTCTCTGCCTGCAATTCTCTCCTCCAGGTGGTTCTTGTGACCACCTTGTTTGTCCACCACAAAAAATCCCCCAAACCCTCATTTTCTTCTTTATCTTAGGGCCACAAAAACAAGAGTACACATTTTAAATTTTGCTTTTTCCCAGGTGATACAAAAACTAGTGCAGTTGGCCATCCCTGTTTTGAGCCATAAGTATTAATTTAATGACATACCTAAGCTAAGTATAAGCATAAGTATCAGCAATTCTAGCCCCACATAGATCATTTCTTTGCATGGGTGGGGTCAGTAAAATACTATTCATTTACAAATGAAGATATTTCATTAGTGTTTTAGGCAGGGTAGGTGCAGTGGGTGCAGTGCATATGAACCCCTCTGTAGCCTTTAAGTCAGCTATATAATGACATTAAAGGGACATAACCAAAAATTGAATTCCTCATAAAAATGTTAAATTAATTAATTAAATAGCTTCCCAGTGCACATTCAATGTTTAGTTTGTTTACTTTCCCTTAGAGACTGTAATGCATTCTGTGGAATGCAGAACCCCAAAACTCATTTGTGATGCACAGTGATTGTTTGATATGTACAGGAGATCATTCATATCTGTTTCTGATTGGCCACAGCTAAGGAAGTCAGATAAACAATATTCAAGATAGTTTAAGGATGTACTTCTATTATCAAATGCACTCTGTTCTTTTGGGATCCTTTGTTGCAAAGCATCCCACAGTAGGTTTAAGGACAGCAATGTCCTACTGGGGTCTGGCTGTGATTGATGGCTGCACATATATGACTCTTGTCATTGGCTCACCAGGTGTGTTCTGCTATGTCCTAGTAGTGCATTACTGCTTTTGAGCTGACTAAAGGGACTTAAAAAAACAATATTTACTTTTCATGATTCAGATAGAATATACAATGGTAAACAGCTTTTTAATTTACTTCCATTGTCTAATTTTCTTCATTCTCTTGGTATCTTTTGTTGAAAAGCATATAGGCTCAGGGGCAGCAATGCAGTACTTGGTGCTAGCTGTGAGACAACTTCAGGATACCATCATTTATGGACATAAGGACATTAATCTAAACAAAACTAGCACAATATTATCTCCATAACACACATGAACTAGCACTGTCTAACTGTGAAAAGCTAAGAAAATTAGATTTATTACAGCTTCTATCAGTTGTGTACAGATTGGAGCAAGGTCTCTCCTCTTGCTTAAAGTATCAAAGGAGAGTTCTTGAAATAGCAAAATCTGAATTCCTTCAATTTCCAGTTGTTTACCTGAGCAATTACTTTGCAATATTTTCACATTGAGGCCGAATTATTAAAGGTCTGTTGGACCTGATCCAACAGTGCGGATCAGGTCCGACAGACATCGCTGAATGCGGAGAGCAATACGCTCTCCGTATTCAGGTATTCAGCATTGCACCAGCAGCTCACAAGAGCTCCTGGTGCAACGCTGCCCCCTGCAGACTCGCGGCCAATTGGCCGCCAGCAGGGAGGTGTCAATCAACCCGATCATACTCGATCGGGTTGAATTGTGACAATTCCTGTCCGCCTCATCAAAACAGACGGACAGGATTATGGAGCAGTGGAGATTGATAAATGGGCCTCATAGTCTTGGAAATTAAGGATCTTAACAATTGTTGGCCAAGGATTGTTTTTGCTTATTTTCCCTCTCTGGTTCTATACGATATACTCTTTACATAACTAGCGGTACATAACTAGCGGTACATAACTAGCGGTACATAACTAGCAGTACATAACTAGCGGTACATAACTAGCGGCACATAACTAGCTGTACATAACTAGCGGTACATAACTAGCGCTAGTCCTGTCTCAGGTAAACCCAGCATTTTTGGTAAAACTATGCTCATACATTTGTCGAATTCTGGATGATGGAAGGATTCACTTAAAGGGACAGTAAACACCAAAAATGTTATTGTTTAACCCCTTTAGTCCTAACGACGGCTCTGAGCCGTCGCAGAGTTTCTCACTTAGGTGCTAATGACGGCTCAGAGCTGTCGCTAGCACTCTCCCACCTTGAGGGAGATCTGGGGGCTCCCACCCGCTCCTACCCTGGCGATCGTGCCTGTAGAGTGACAGGCATCGCCGGGGCTTTCCGTTTTGCGCGGTGACATCATGCGTAATGACGTGATGACGTCACCGCACAACTTTATTTAAAAATGACAAAGGACAATATAGGGAAAGGGGGCATGCTGCTTAGAAGCCTGTATCTCAGGCATCTAAGCAGCTACAGACCCCCAAGACCCACCGTTGGAAAGGTAATTGCCTAACCTTTCCAACGGTATGTAAGTCTTGGAGATCTGAAAAGAAAAGAAAAAAAAAGTAAAAAAAAATATTTTAAAAAATGTTACATTTAAAAAACCCTCAAATGTGCTTAGCACCCAGGTGGGAAAGTGCTTAGCACTCAAAGGGTTAAAAAGACAGATAATCCCTTTATTACCCATTCCCCAGTTTTGCATAACCAACACTGCTATTGAAATACACTTTTTACCTCTGTGATTACCTTGTATCTAAGCATCTTCTAACAGCCCCATATTTCAGTTCTTTTGACAGACTTGCATTTCAGGCAATTAGTGCTAACTCTTAAATAACTCCACGGGCGTGAGCACAATGTTAACTATATGGCACACATGAACTAACAACCCCTAGCTGTGAAAAACTATCAAATGCATTCAGATAAGAGGCAGCTTTCAAGACCTTAGAAATTAGCGTATGAGCTGACCTATGAGCTAACCTAGGTGTAGTTTCAACCAAGAATACCAAGAGAGCAAAGCAAATTTGATGATAAAAGTAAATTAGAAATTACTTTAAATTGCATGCCCTATCTGAATGATGAAAGTTTCATTTTGACATTGACTATCCCTTTAAGTATGTTAAAGCAATGCATACATTAAAATAGGGCTCACAAATAATTGTAATTTTAATGTCAAATAAATGGCTTATTGAAATAAAATGATGCACTAAAAATTGTATTGTTTAAAGTGACACTAAACCCAAAATTTTTCTTTCATGATTCAGATGGAGCATGCAATTTTAAGCAACTTTCTAATTTACTCCTATTATCAATTTGATAATAATGAGGAATGTGATGCATAGGAGCCGGCCCATTTTTGGTTGAAAACCTGGGTTATGCTTGCTTATTGGTGGGTAAATGTAAGCCTCCAATAAGCAAGCGCTATGCATGATGCTGAACCTAAAATGGGCTGGCTGCTAAGACTTACATTCCTGCTTTTAAAATAAAGATAGTAAGAGAACAAAAATATATATATATATATATATATATATATATATATATATATATATATATATAATAGGAGTTAATTAGAAAGTTGATTAAAATTGCTGCTCTATCTGAATCATGAAAGAGAAAATTTGGGTTCAGTGTCCCTTTAATTACATTAAAAAAAATGTTTTGCAAAAATTGTATTTTATGGAAACATTTTTAATCATATTGAAATTGTGCAATAAAGAAAGAATTTAAGGTGCACAGTAGAAATCATAATATCACTGCACATGCCACTTACGTCAATTGCGTATCCTATATTTTCAATGGGACTTGCATAACGCCGGTATTACGAGTCTGCAAAAAAGTGAGAGCGCTACAGCCTCTCCTGTCAAGACTGGTACCGCATTTAAAAGTCAGTAAAATATATATTAACCCCTAAACCGCCGTCCTCCCGCATCGCAAACTAGTTTAATTTTATTAACCCCTAATCTGCCGTCCCTAACATCGCCGACACATACCTACATTTGTTAACCCCTAATCTGCCGCCCCCAACGTCGCTGCAACTATATTAAATGTATTAACCCCTAAATCTAAGTCTAACCCTAACCCTAACACCCCCCACTTAAATATAATTTAAATAAATCTAAATAAAATTACTACAATTCACTAAATAATTCCTATTTAAAACTAAATACTTACCTATAAAATAAACCCTAAGCTAGCTACAATATAACTAATAGTTACATTGTATCTAGCTTAGGGTTTATTTTTATTTTACAGGCAAGTTTGTATTTATTTTAACTAGGTACAATAGTTATTAAATAGTTATTAACTATTTAAAAACTACCTAGTTAAAATAAATTCAAATTTACCTGTAAAATAAATCCTAACCTAAGTTACAATTACACCTAACACTACACTATAATTAAATTAATTACCTAAACTAACTACAATTAAATACAATTGAAAAAAATTATCTAAAGTATGGAAAAAAAACACTAAATTACAGAAAATAATAAAATAATTACAAGTTTACACCCAACCCTAGTCTAAAACCCACCCAATCCCCCCTTAATAAAACCTAACACTAACCCCTTGAAGATCACCCTACCTTGAGAAGTCTTCACCCAGCTGGCCCGAAGTTCTCAACGAAGCCAGGCGAAGTGGTCCTTCAGACGGGCAGAAGTCTTCATCGAAGCCGGCCATAAGAGGTCCTCCAGACGGGCAGAAGTCTTCATCCAGGTGGCATCTTCTATCTTCATAGATCCAACGCGGAGCGGGTCCATCTTCAAGACATCCGACGCAGAGCATCCTCTTCCAACGAAGTCCAACTGAAGAATGAAGGTTCCTTTAAATGACGTCATCCAAGATGGCGTCCCTTGAATTCCTATTGGCTGATAGAATTCTATCAGCCAATCGGAATTAAGGTAGAAAAAATCCTATTGGCTGATGCAATCAGCCAATAGGATTGAAGTTCAATCCTATTGGCTGATTGGATCAGTTAAGGGCTATTTGTAATTTAGTATAGGGTAGGGCTTTTTATTATTTTGGGGGGCTTTTTTATTTTATTAGGGGGATTAGATTAGGTGTAACTGGTTTAAAAAACTTGTAATTATTTTATTATTTTCTGTAATTTAGTGTTTGTTTGTTTTCGTACTTTAGATAATTTTTTTTAATTGTAGTTAGTTTAGGTAGTTAATTTAATTACAGTGTAGTGTTAGGTGTAATTGTAACTTAGGTTAGAATTTATTTTACAGGTAAATTTGAATTTATTTTAACTAGGTAGCTATTAAATAGTTAATAACTATTTAATAACTATTGTACCTAGTTAAAATAAATACAAAGTTGCCTGTAAAATAAAAATAAATCGTAAGCTAGCTACAATGTAACTATTAGTTATTTTGTAGCTATCTTAGGCTTTATTTTATAGGTAAGTATTTAGTTTTAAATAGGAATAATATAGTTAATGATAGTTATTTTATTTAGATTTATTTAAATTATATTTAAGTTAGGGGGTGTTAGGGTTAGACTTAGATTTAGGGGTTAATAAATTTAATATAGTGGCGGCGACATTGGGGGTGGCAGATTAGGGGTTAATAAATTTAATATAGTGGTGGCGACATTGGGGGTGGCAGATTAGGGGTTATTAAATATAATGTAGAGATCAGCGATGTTGGGGGCAGCAGATTAGGGGTTCATAAGTATAATGTAAGTGTCGGTGATGTTGGGGGCAGCAGATTAGGGGGTTCATAAGTATAATGTAGGTGTCTGGAGCGACAGATTAGGGGTTAATAATATAATGCAGGTGTCGGCGATGTCGGGGGCAGCAGATTAGGGGTTAATAAGTGTAAGATTAGGGGTGTTTAGACTCGGGGTTCATGTTAGGGTGTTAGGTGTAGACATAAAAAGTATTTCCCCATAGGAATCAATGGGGCTGCATTAGGAGCTTTATGCTGCTTTTTTGCAGGTGTTTTTTTTCAGCCGGCTCTCCCCCATTGATTCCTATGGGGAAATCGTGCACAAGCACGTTTTACCTGCTTACCGCTAACGTAAGCAGCGCTGTTATTGAGGTGAGATGTGGAGCTAAATTTTGCTCTACGCTCACTTTTTTGCGGCTAACGCTGGGTTTCTAAAAACCCGTAATACCAGCGTTACTGTAAGTGAGCGGTGAGGGAAAACTGCTCGTTAGCACCGCACAGCCTTACCGACAAAACTCGTAATCTAGGCGAATGTGTATTTTCTTTTTTGCAAAATAGATATCCCCACCTCTGCTAGTGAGCTAAACAGGGGTATTCCACGGGTGTAGCTGAAATCCTGGTCTGGTGTATTCTGTAAACATTTTACCCCTCCAGTTCTCAACATTTTTTTTCTTGTAAATGAAAAGATGGTGAAAATGTGTTAAAATACTTATTACTAGTATTCACATATTGCCGCTTTAAAAAGGGACACATATGAAACATACAAATGTCAGGGCGGTTAAAATAAATGTTTTGAACAATGTTTCATTAAAAGAACCCTGACATTTTAGTATCTGACATGTTTTCATAGGTTGAAGCCATCTAAGAAGTGCTGAAATTGGAACTTTATAAGCTCCATTCATTAAACATTGGGCAGACATCACTGCGAGCGCACAGTATACGCTGTCCGCATTTTACATAGCACAAGCATTTCACAAGTATTGCTTGTGCAATGCTCCCCCCCGCTCGCTGTGATCTGGGGCTGTTAACCCTCTGGATCGTAACGGATCAGGATGATTTCAGTTGTGGCAGGTAAGTTAAGCAGCAGCTGTCTTAATCGCTGTTTGGTAAATGGAGTCCATAGTGACCGCTGCAAATCTGAAAATGGCTTCTTGAACGTTTGAAAATGCCCCAGTATCAGCAGGGTTTAAAAATCCTCTCAATGTTTAATGCACATTATCATCTGAAAAGTGCAACATTCTAACCTGTTTTACTACTTTGTTCATCAATTTACTTATTTTGTGACTCGGTAGCAGGCACCAAATTTTACCAATTTGAGTTCTAGGCATTTTTCTCAATTAATGGGACAGTAAAACACCTTGAGATTTTTGTATAACATATTTAGTTATATGTAATGAAACAACTTTGCAGTATGCTTTCAATATTTATGTTGTCTCCTTTTCATGGAATTTAGCAATTTCTAATGCTCAGAACAGGAAATGCATCCTGCTGACTTCTCAAGACTAACTCTGCTACATATATTTTACTAATTGGCTTTATCAGATAACTGCAAAACAATGCATTTTATACTAACTTTATGACTGTAGGTAGCCTTGTTGTCTGCAGATTAAAGACCAAATTGGCTGTTCCAAATAAGGCAAATGGCGGGTGGGGTTTGGATATTTAAAACTAATTGCAATAAAAAAGGATTTTAATTTATTTTCAAAACGTATAGACTTGGAGACTTGGCTGATATGTTATTCTATTGCAACACAACAGAAATGTCTTGTAATTAAACGGTATCTACTGTTCCTGTATTGGACATACTTAAAACTTGCTACTTAAGATGCAAATTAGCTATATGTAAACTCACTTTCCGTGTATAATCTCTGGAAATGATCTTACAATGCATTTAATTTACCTTCAGCCCTCGTGGCTACAACTGTGTGGGGCATACTGCCAGCAGACATCTGGTGCTATAATACATTAAACTATTCAATTTTATCACAGTAATAACAATGTAGCTGTGTGTCTGAAATAATACTCTAGACATGGCACTGACGATCTGGAAGGTAGGAAGAGTGCAGCTGATATGGGCCCCAGGGCCACAAAACAGGAGAACTAATGTCACAACAAGCTGACAAGTGCCTATGCCCTGATGTAGGTTTCACTGTATGTTGAGCTCAGAAACTCTTATGATCTATAAAACATAACAAAGAGGAAGTAAAATCTGTGTGATCTCACTCCAGCGAGTAGCTCAGTCTCCAGCTTCCCCTTGTGCTGACCAGAGTCTTCAGGGCCCTTCTAGAGGACAAACGTGGATGAGTATCTGGAAAGCGTTTATGAGGTAGGTTTTATAGTGCACAGAAGCACAATAATGATATTCTGGGTGTTAGGTGTCTCCTGCTGATTCTGTAGCACTTTGTTATTCTGAAGAAATCTTAGTTTCAGGGTCTTTGCATTTCATTTGAGGGATTGTCTGCAGTCATTGTCACTAATTGTCACATTAGATTACAGCTAGGGTTGCCAGCACTCTGTAGGTGACTGCACACAATAGTCTGTGTGTCACACAATGTCCCTCCACCAAACCTCTATCTTAAAACCCACTCTTGATCCTACCATGTATATTTTTCACAACTAAGCAGTAATTTTAACCCTTGGCTGCCAGTAACATACACATTATTAATTGCATCTGTTTTTGGCCAGTTGAACAGTAGAGATTTGAACCCCTTGACTCACCCTCATACATTTTTTATCCATTTAACACTCATGGACCTAAAAAAAAACTGAACATTTAAGTGTCCAGTATTTTTATGAAGATTTAACTGAACAGCCTCCTAAATACCAAACTGAAAGCTAATATTTTCTATCATGCATTTGAAACATCAGCATTTCAACACATAAAGTATATATTTTATGAAACAAGCTGTTTACATTTATATAATCAGGAAATTAATATTACTGTAGTTTCCTTTGCTCACTGATTTTGCACATATCATCCAATCAATACGCAGCATGTAGGGATCTCAGGGATCTGCATTCTATGGAATAAACCACAACTTCTCTGGGGGGGGGGGGTGTAAACATTACAATTATTTAGAGTTGTATTGCAGGAATATCAGGAGGGGAAATAATGAAAGTACATTACAAAGTTATTGTATTTTTTAATTATGCATAATTAAAGGGACAGTCAACATTCTTATTGATGTTACATGAGCAGAATTATATAGCATTAACGTAGTGGTGTCTGTAGGAAATAAAGCAGGTTAAAGAGCTAAACCCCCCCCCCCAAACTTTACTCAACTTACCTTCCACATTGTACTCTTCTGTTTTGCTGTTTTTGTTTTTTTTAAAAGCGCTTCTCTGACTCACTGTCTAATCACAGTGCATCCAATTGCACCATTGAACAGCACTGGGTGTAGTTCAATGGCACAATTAGAGAAATTTGAGGTTATTGTCCCCTTAAAGATTAAAATGCTACAAGGTTGGAAGTTGGTACTGGTGATATTCTATGGTTTCTTCCTGAATTTCTGATTTAAATCTTCTTTTCTCCTGGCTAGAACAAAGTATATGCACAAATGTAACTGCGGTGTGAGTTTCTGGCTACACATTATAGAACTGGTTTCCTACAATAAATATTGGGGATCCTATCACCCCCAATACAACTGCTGAAGAAGTTTCATCTCAGTAGAAAGATACAACATATTTGTGGCACTTTTTTTCTTCTTGTGAATATATTTTAAATTCTCCCCATTAGGCTGCAAGACTGTGAAGAGGAATTGTAACTAGACTAGTTTATACTTTTTCATGTAATATGGATCATGCTATTACACAATCTCTCACTAGCTGTGTATGTAATGCATTGCACGTCTCTGACAAATGGTGAATATAACCTTTAAAGGGATATTAAACACTTTGAGATGGAAATATAAAATGATGAATCACATATACAAAAAAAAACTTTGCAATATACTTTCATTATTTATTTTGTCCCCCTTTCCTGTAATTCCATTCAGAAATTGTTAGCTTCTCAGTTCCTGTTAGAAATGGAAGTGCAGAACACTGTTATATAACGCACAGCCATTGGCTGCACACTCTAGTGACCTATTTATAACTGTCCCTAATTGGCCACAGCAGAGAAGGTAACCTAAGTTACAACATGGCAGCTCCCCTTGTTTTATAGACACTAAAACTTTACAATTATTTTGTCAACATTTAAAAACTAATGAAACTTTAAAACATAAATCTACATGTTATTTTCAGAATAATCTTTTCTTTGAATATTTCATTCTATCTAGCATTTATTTAGTGTAATGTCCCTTTAAAGGGAGAGCAAGAAAGTCAATTAATCAGGATACGGATAGACAATGCAATTTTAAGGTGGTTTTAAATTATTTCTGCTATCTAATTTACTTTGTTCTCTTGGTATCCTTTGTCAGAAACATATATAGGTAGGCTCAGAAGCCTCAATTACACCACTGGGAGTTAGCTGATGATTGGTGGTTACATACATTTGTCTCTTGTCTTTGGCTCACCATATGTGCTCATCTAGTTCCCAGTAGTGCATTGGTGTTCTGGATCTGACTTTTACTATGTGTTTAGCTCCTTTACAGGGGTCAAACACATAGTTATATGTAAGCAACAGTACCATAATAAAATGTTTTAACACATTAGAGCATTTTTGTGCTGCACCTTTATGCCCTTTTAGGACAGTACCTCAGACAACCAATGCTCAGCCAATTACAAAACAGTTCTCATAAAGATAAAAACAGAAAATAAATAGACCTAGATGTACAATGTTTGGAGATAACTCTGCAGTTTCTATCAGATCCTATACCCTACCCCTCTATCAGTTGATGCTTTACCAGATGTAAGGTTGTGGTGTACAAGTTTCCAAGCTCTGCTCAGATGAATGAGTTCCCTAATTAGTTCTGCGCAAAACGCGTCAATCACACAGTCTCTGGCACTGATGTCATGGCATAGGAAAACAAGTCAGGAGGGGATGGCAGCCATAATACTGATACCCATGTGATAAATTAAACTATTATCAGAAAAACCCTCTAAAGTCATGGCTTTATACAATTTAGGTACCAGTGTACCAGGGGACTATTAAAGCTTAATGTGTCGATAGGGAGTTTTCCGCTGTCTGTTACTATGATCTAGCCACTTATTTGGTCATTTGACATCCTACAAAAACCTCCTTTTGCCGCGTAACTGACCACCAATATAGCTGTGGGTGTTGTCATTATAAGCCAATAAGTAACCAGTCCCCGGAAATCATTCAGTTGTACAAAAACATTCACTTCCTGATAATTTCACTGTCACTATTAAGGGACATGAAACCCAAAATTCTCTTTCTTGAATCAGATAGAGCATATAATTTTAAACATTTTTCATAGTATCCTTTGTTAAAAAGCAGCAATGAACTACTAGGAGCTAGTTAACACATTGGGTGAGCCAATAACATGAGGCATATATGTGCAGCCATCAATCAGCAGCTCCAGAGCCTATCTAGGTATCCTTTTCAAAAAGGGATACTAAGACAACAAAACAAATTAGAGTAAAACTTGAGGTAAATTTGAAAGTTATTTACAATCACTAGCTCTATCTGAATCATGAAAGAAGAAAAAATGGGTTTCATGTCCCTTTAAACAACATTAATTTAATCTTTTTTGTGTACAAGACATATTTTATCATGTTAAATAGAACTCTAATATGCATTATAAAAAAACAATTGTATTCAACGTCCCTTTAATTAAAACTATGTCATCATGAAGGCCTCTGACATTTCTGGCTGTATCCTCAGATTGTTGACAGTTGCTTTAGTGTGGTAGATGGAAAATGTTAATAAAATGGACCTGAGCACAAGGTATCTGCACTTCCATGTGTATGTCTTGTTTTATTCAGGTGTAAAATGACGCAGACGGTATGGTTAGCCGCCATTTTGTTGGCTGCAGTTCTGGGATCAGTTCTGTCCCAGTCAAACGTGTGCCAAGCACCTGATGGAAAAGATGGTCAGTCTGGGGTGCCTGGTCGTGAGGGAAGACCTGGACCAAAAGGTGAACGGGGACCAGCCGGTGAGTACTGTCTGCTGGATACTAATATCTGACCCATGGCCAAAGTTTGTGTACAAGCGAGAAAACAAGTGCCGGTATAGGTTACAGTGTAACAAACACATTTCTTTCATGATTCAGATATAACCTTGTAAACAACTTTCTAACTGACTTTTAGTTTATCAAATTTGCTTCAGATCCTAAACTGAAGGAGCAACAATGCCCTACTGGGAATTAGCTACACATATTGCTTGAGCCAATCACAAGGGGCATTTAAGTGCAGCCACCAATAAGTAGCTAGCTCCTAGTCATGCATTGCTGCTACTGAGCCTACTTAGGTATGCTGTTCAACAAAGGATTCAGAGAGAAGAAAGCAATTTAGATAGAAGTATTTTGGAAAGTTCTTAACATTGTGGGCTCTATCTGAATCATAAAAGAAAAGTTTTGGGTTCCAGTTGTCTTTACTATGCCTAGTTTAGAGGAGAGAACTTATAGAGGTGATATGACATAAACCCTGTGGTTTGTAAAGTATTCAAGAGAGTTGAAAGTTAAAATAAAACTATCATGATTTAGACAGACCATTCAATTTGCTTATATTATCACATATTTGTTTAAAAGCACACCTAGGTAGGCTTAGAAACAGCAATGCACTACTGTGAGCTAGCTGCAACACAAATAGTAAAACATATTTTTGACTGAAGCCAAACAATGCAGATTATGTTAATGGTTTTAGCAAAATAAACGCCTAGATTACGAGTTTTGTCGGTAAGGCTGTGCGTTGCTAACGAGCAGTTTTTCCTTACCGCTCACCTACAGTAACGCTGGTATTACGGGTTTTTAGAAACCCGGCGTCAGCCGCAAAAAAGTGAGCGTAGAGCAAAATTTAGCTCCATATCTCACCTCAATACCAGCGCTGCTTACATTAGCGGTAAGCAGGTAAAACGTGCTCGTGCACGATTTCCCCATAGGAATCAATGAGGGAGAGCCAGCTGAAAAAAAATCTAACGCCTGCAAAAAATCAGCGTAAAGCTCCTAACGCAGCCCCATTGATTCCTATGGGGAAATAAAAGTTATGTCTACACCTAACACCCTAACATGAACCCCGAGTCTAAACACCCCTAATATTACACTTATTAACCCCTAATCTGCTGCCCCCGACATCGCTGACACCTACATTATATTATTAACCCCTAATCTGCCACTCCGGACACCGCCGCCACCTACATTATACTTATGAACCCCTAATCTGATGCCTCCAACATCGCTGAACCCTACATTATATTTATTAACCCCTAATCTGCCACCCCCAATGTCGCCGCAACCTACCTACACTTATTAACCCTTAATCTGCCGCCCCCAAAGTCGCCGCAACTATATTAAAGTTATTAAACCCTAAACCTAAGTCTTACCCTAACCCTAATACCCCCCTAACTTAAATATAATTTAAATAAATCTAAATAAAATAACTATCATTAACTAAATTATTCCTATTTAAAACTAAATACTTAACTATAAAATAAACCCTAAGATAGCTACAATATAACTAATAGTTACATTGTAGCTATCTTAGGATTTATTTTTATTTTACAGGCAAGTGTGTATTTATTTTAACTAGGTAGAATAGTTATTAAATAGTTATTAACTATTTAATAGCTACCTAGTTAAAATAAATTCAAATTTACCTGTAAAATAAATCCTAACCTAAGTTACAATTACACCTAACACTACACTTTAATTAAATTTATTACCTAAACTAACTACAATTAAATACAATTAAAAAAAATCAAAAGTACGAAAAAACTCACTAAATTACAGAAAATAATAAAATAATTACAAGTTTTTTAAACTAATTACACCTAATCTAATCCCCCTAATAAAATAAAAAAGCCCCCCAAAATAATAAAAAGCCCTACCCTATACTAAATTACAAATAGCACCTTAAAAGGGCCTTTTGCGGCGCATTGCCCCAAAGTAATCAGCTCTATTACCTGTAAAAAAAAATACAATACCCCCCCCAACATTAAAACCCACCACTCACACAACCAACCCTAATAAAACCTAACACTAACCCCCTTGAAAATCACCCTACCTTGAGAAGTCTTCACCCAGCTGGGCCGAAGTCCTCAACGAAGCCGGGCGAAGTGGTCCTCCAGATGGCAGAAGTCTTCATCGAAGCCGGTGAGAAGAGGTCCTCCAGACGGGCAGAAGTCTTCATCCAGGCAGCATCTTCTATCTTCATCCATCCGGCGCGGAGCGGGTCTATCTTCAAGACATCCGACGCGGAGCATCCTCTTCTGGCGTCTTCAAACAGAATCATTGTTCCTTTAAATGACGTCATCCAAGATAGCGCCCCTTGAATTCTGATTGGCTGGTAGAAAAAATCCTATTGGCTGATCCAATCAGCCAATAGGATTGAACTTCAATCCTATTGGCTGATCCAATCAGCCAATAGAATTTTCAGAATTCAAGGGATGCCATCTTGGATGGATGGAGGAAGATAGAAGATGCCGCCTGAATGAAGACTTCTGCCCATCTGGAGGACCTCTTCTGGCCAGCTTCGATGAAGACTTCTGCCCATCTGGAGGACCACTTTGCCCGGCTTCGTTGAGGACTTCGGCACGGCTGGGTGAAGACTTCTCAAGGTAGGGTGATCTTCAAGGGGTTAGTGTTAGGTTTTATTAAGGGGGTATTGGGTGTGTTTTAGAGTAGGGTTGGTTGTGTGGGTGGTGGGTTTTAATGTTGGGGGGGTATTGTATTTTTTTACAGGTTATAGAGCTGATTACTTTGGGGCAATGCCCAGCAAAAGGCCCTTTTAAGGTTTACTTGTAATTTAGTATAGGGTAGGGCTTTTTATTATTTTGGGGGGCTTTTTTATTTTATTAGGGGGATTAGATTAGGTGTAATTAGTTTTAAAAACTTGTAATTATTTTATTATTTTCTGTAATTTAGTGTTTGGTTTTTTTCGTACTTTAGATCATTTTTTTCAATTGTATTTAATTGTAGTTAGTTTAGGTAATTAATGTAATTATAGTGTAGTGTTAGGTGTAATTGTAACTTAGGTTAGGATTTGTTTTACAGGTAAATTTGAATCTATTTTAACTAGGTAGCTATTAAATACTTAATCACTATTTAATAACTATTCTACCTAGTTAAAATAAATACAAACTTGCCTGTAAAATAAAAATAAACCCTAAGATAGATACAATGTAACTATTAGTAATATAGTTATATTGCAGCTATCTTAGGGTTTATTTTACAGGTAAATATTTAGTTTTAAATAGGAATAATTTAGTGAATGATAGTAATTTTATTTAGATTTATTTAAATTATATTTAAGTTAGGGGGTGTTAGGGTTATGGTTAGACTTAGATTTAGGGCTTAATACATTTAATATAGTTGCGGCAACGTTGGGGGCGGCAGATTAGGGGTTAATAAATATAGGTAGGTGTCGGCGATGTTAGGGACGGCAGATTAGGGGTTAATAAAATTTAACTAGTGTTTGCGATGCAGGAGGGTGGCGGTTTAGGGGTTAATAAATATTTTATAGTGGTGGCGATGTCCGGTTCGGCAGATTAGGGGTTAAAAAAAATTCTAGTGTTTGTGATGTGGGGGGGCCTCGGTTTAGGGGTTAATAGGTAGTTTATGGGTGTTAGTGTACTTTTGAGCACTTTAGTTGAGAGTTTTATGTTACGGCGTTAGCCCATAAAACTCTTAATTACTGACTTTTAAATGCGGTACCAGTCTTAACAGGAGGGGCTGTATCGCTCACTTTTTTGCAGACTCGTAATACCGGCGTTATGCAAGTCCCATTTAAAATATAGGATACGCAATTTACGCAAGTGGATTTGCGGTATTAACAAGTCTGGCCAAAAAAGTGAGCGGTGA
The DNA here is from genome assembly GCF_027579735.1 of Bombina bombina. Lineage (NCBI taxonomy): Eukaryota > Metazoa > Chordata > Amphibia > Anura > Bombinatoridae > Bombina > Bombina bombina. The sequence continues at coordinate 22,766,089 of NC_069506.1, forward strand.
GCCTGTCATTTCAAGACTCGTAATACCAGCGTTAGGAAAAAAGCAGCGTTAGGACCTCTTAACGTTGCTTTTTAACCCTAACGCAAGACTCGTAATCTAGGTGAAAGTGTCAATCTGTTCTAATAACATCATACTATGTTGATATGTTACTCTATTGGAAGATTGCAGATGAATGTTGATGTTGGCACAACTGAAAATATGAACCCTGGCTTCTTTTAATAACATTCAAACACTGCATTATATGAGATGAGCTTCCTTAGGGAATATGTCATAACTATAATGTAGCCAAATATGTCAAAGATCTGGAATTTGTTAATAATACTATCTTATTAAAACCTTCAGAAATATGAGCCTGTAAACCTCATTTTATGGAGAATGTAGGAGAGGTGTCAGCTACAATATTTAATGTGGTCAGTGAGGTTTGAAAAAAGAGAGAAGTAGGTTTGTAAAAGACAATAAAAACGAGTGAATCATAAGACATAAGTTACCATACAGGTTTATTTTCTAATGCAGACACATAACTGTTCTCCTGAGTGTGCGAGGATCTCTGCTTTGTATTAATTATGTATATTTGTTCTTATAGGGTTGCCTGGTAGTATACATGGGCAGGTTCCTATAAAAGGTGATGCAGGTGACCCTGGATCTACTGGGGAACCTGGTCCAATCGGGTACATAGGTCCACAGGGACCACTTGGTCCTTCAGGAAATCAAGGACCAATGGGATCCAAGGGAGAAATGGCCAGTATCGCAGACCAGAAGCGCCCAGCTTTCTCTGCCATAGAACCTAAAGTTCGAGACGATATGGTGGTGTTTGGCAAAACTATAACCAACCAAGAAAGCTCATATGATGTAATCACAGGCAAATTCACCTGTAAGGAGCCTGGTTATTATTACTTCAACTTTCAGGTGGTTTCCAATGGTGATCTCTGCCTCTATTTTGTCACCCAAAAAAATACAAAGAAGGAAAACATACTCGGGTTCTGTGATAGTAATCAACAAGCTCGTCCTCAGGTGAATTCGGGGGGCACCGTCCTAAATCTCAGAGCGAAAGATGAAGTCTGGATTGAGACAAAGGGACAAAGCAAGAATATTGCTCACTCCTCTGCAGCTACCAGCATCTTCAGTGGCTTCCTGCTTTATCCTCAGCAAGAATAAACAATGAATAAAGACACCAGTCTAAGATGTTTGATTCTGCATAAGATTGCAGCAATTTGCTAAAGGGACATTCTACTAAAATTGTTCCATTGTGTATGTAAATAAGCATTTTTTTTTTTACTTATAGCCATTTCAATGTAAAGTGAAACAAATGCACCAGTATTAGTTGTGTACTTCCAATTACGGGACATCTAGACCTGTGTAAGAAACACCAGGATTCAGGGGATAAAACTGTGAGGTAGTTCTATGGCACAATACCTTATATTTATAACTGATTACTAATGAGCATAAGTAGGAAGTACTGATTACTAATGAGCATATGTAGGAAGTACTGATTACTAATGAGCATAAGTAGGAAGTACTGATTACTAATGAGCATAAGTAGGACGTACTGATTACTAATGAGCATAAGTAGAAAGTTCTGATTACTAATGAGCATAAGTTGGAAGTACTGATTACTAATAAGTAGAACGTTCTGATTACTAATGAGCATAAGTAGGTAGGAAGTTCTGATTACTAATGAGCATAAGTTGGAAGTACTGATTACTAATAAGTAGAACGTTCTGATTACTAATGAGCATAAGTAGGTAGGAAGTACTGATTACTAATGAGCATAAGTAGGAAGTACTGATTACTAATGAACATAAGTAGGACGTACTGATTACTAATGAACATAAGTAGGACATACTGATTACTAATGAACATAAGTAGGACGTACTGATTGCTAATGAGCATAAGTAGGAAGTACTGATTACTAATGAACATAAGTAGGACATACTGATTACTAATGAACATAAGTAGGACGTACTGATTACTAATGAGCATAAGTAGGACGTACTGATTACTAATGAACATAAGTATGACGTACTGATTGCTAATGAACATATGTAGGAAGTACTGATTACTAATGAGCATAAGTAGAAAGTACTGATTACTAATGAGCATATGTAGAAAGTACTAATTACTAATGAGCATAAGTAGGAAGTACTGATTACTAATGAGTATAAGTAGGAAGTACTGATTACTAATGAGCATAAGTAGAAAGTTCTGATTACTAATGAGCATAAGTAGAAAGTACTGATTACTAATGAGCATAAGTAGGAAGTACTGATTACTAATGAGCATAAGTAGGACGTGCTGATTACTAATGAACATAAGTAGGACGTACTGATTGCTAATGAGCATATGTAGGAAGTACTGATTACTAATGAGCATAAGTAGGAAGTACTGATTACTAATAAGCATAAGTAGGAAGTACTGATTACTAATAAGCATAAGTAGGAAGTACTGATTACTAATGAGCATAAGTAGGAAGTACTGATTACTAATGAGCATATGTAGAAAGTACTGATTACTAATGAGCATAAGTAGGAAGTACTGATTACTAATGAGCATAAGTAGGACGTACTGATTACTAATGAACATAAGTAGGAAGTACTGATTGCTAATGAGCATAAGTAGGAAGTACTGATTGCTAATGAGCATATGTAGGAAGTACTGATTACTAATGAGCATAAGTAGGACGTACTGATTGCTAATGAGCATATGTAGGAAGTACTGATTACTAATGAGCATAAGTAGGACGTACTGATTGCTAATGAGCATATGTAGGAAGTACTGATTACTAATGAGCATAAGTAGGATGTACTGATTACTAATGATCATAAGTAGGAAGTACTGATTACTAATGAGCATAAATAGGACGTACTGATTACTAATGATCATAAGTAGGAAGTACTGATTACTAATGAGCATAAATAGGATGTACTGATTACTAATGATCATAAGTAGGAAGTACTGATTACTAATGAGCATAAGTAGGACGTACTGATTGCTAATGAGCATATGTAGGAAGTACTGATTACTAATGAGCATAAGTAGGACGTACTGATTGCTAATGAGCATATGTAGGATATACTGATTACTAATGAGCATAAGTAGGACGTACTGATTGCTAATGAGCATATGTAGGAAGTACTGATTACTAATGAGCATAAGTAGGACGTACTGATTGGTAATGAGCATATGTAGGAAGTACTGATTACTAATGAGCATAAGTAGGAAGTACTGATTACTAATGAGCATAAGTAGGACGTACTGATTACTAATGAACATAAGTAGGAAGTACTGATTGCTAATGAGCATAAGTAGGAAGTACTGATTGCTAATGAGCATATGTAGGAAGTACTGATTACTAATGAGCATAAGTAGGACGTACTGATTGCTAATGAGCATATGTAGGAAGTACTGATTACTAATGAGCATAAGTAGGACGTACTGATTGCTAATGAGCATATGTAGGAAGTACTGATTACTAATGAGCATAAGTAGGATGTACTGATTACTAATGATCATAAGTAGGAAGTACTGATTACTAATGAGCATAAATAGGATGTACTGATTACTAATGATCATAAGTAGGAAGTACTGATTACTAATGAGCATAAATAGGATGTACTGATTACTAATGATCATAAGTAGGAAGTACTGATTACTAATGAGCATAAGTAGGACGTACTGATTGCTAATGAGCATATGTAGGAAGTACTGATTACTAATGAGCATAAGTAGGACGTACTGATTACTAATGATCATAAGTAGGAAGTACTGATTACTAATGAGCATAAGTAGGACGTACTGATTGCTAATGAGCATATGTAGGAAGTACTGATTACTAATGAGCATAAGTAGGACGTACTGATTGGTAATGAGCATATGTAGGAAGTACTGATTACTAATGAGCATAAATAGGACGTACTGATTACTAAAGATCATAAGTAGGAAGTACTGATTACTAATGAGCATAAGTAGGATGTACTGATTACTAATGATCATAAGTAGGAAGTACTGATTACTTATGAGTATTAGGGGGAAGTATAACAGTTATAAGTTTGCAAGAGCACACAATAACAACAGTGTTTGCTGCCATGTAGTGCTACAGTTAGCTGTGTGCTACCTACCTAGAGTCTTCAACAAAAAATTCCATTAAAACAAAGGAAATGTAATAATTGGAGTAAACTGGAAAGGTTTCTTTAATTGTATGCTCTGCCTGAATCATAGGAAAATAAATATCTTTTTCCATATACTGTACCTTTAAAGCTTTCACAATAAATCTTTCTAGCTTTTTTGTTGGAAATTAGCAGCAATGCACAATGTTTATTGAATTTATATTCTATGAAGCTTTTAGGACACTGAACCTTTTATCTTTGTTCAATTCACCTGGTTAGGGGAAGCTTATTGTTTTCCTGGGGTAATTGTGTCTTTAACAGTAAGGTTTTTCAATGTATTGTTTGGTTTGATTTTGCTGCATAATTACATTAATAGAAAGTGATGGTAATTTTTATGGTTTAAGCACACAAATTATGTTAATATAGATGATCAGTGCAATGTCGCTAAAAATTTTTTTTAATTACACCTATATATTTATAAAATTGTATTCTTACTTTTTAATTACGACATATGTTAGCTCCGCCCCCGTTCCCTCCTTGAGTTTTTCACAGTGCAGTAGAGAGCAGTCCTACACGCTCTCTGCGTATGCATGACGCTCTGCTAATGTGGAACTGACTCACACAATTACATACAATAGCAATGGGAGATACGTATGTGCAAGTGTTGCTTGAATCAGAGGCGTAACTAGAAACCACAGGGCACAGGTTCAAGAATCTAAGAAGGGCCCACCCACCCCCCAAAAAAAGTGAATTTGATACATATCTCTTTTTTTTTTACATTTAACACAGAAAAAAAATGTGAATCAGATTAAGTCTGCAAAAGGACGTACCCTGTGCCCACAGTCTGTGAGTCTGACCCCTATTACTGTATATAGTGACACTGTTTAACCCACCAGTACTGTATATAGTGAGTCAGTGACACAGTCTGTAATCTGCCGGTGAGATGGCTGGCCTGACCCTACCAGCCCCAGTACTTTATAAAGTGACCACGGTAGTCTGTGACATGGTCCAGCCCCCCCCCCCCCCGTACTGTATATAGTAGTACTGTATAGTGACACTGTTTACCCCCGCCCCCCCCCCCCATGCTTTAGTAACCAGGACTGTAATTTGCTGGTTCCACAAACATACACACACACACACATACATGCATAAATACACACACAATCACATACATACATACATACATACACACACATGCATAAATACACACACAGTCACATACATACATACACACACATATACACATACATGCATAAATACACACACAGTCACATACATACATACACACATACACACACATACATGCATAAATACACACACAGTCACATACATACATACACACACACATACATGCATAAATACACACACAGTCACATACATACATACACACACACATACATGCATAAATACACACACAGTCACATACATACATACATACATACACACATACACACACATACATGCATAAATACACACACAGTCACATACATACACGCACACATACATGCATAAATACACACACAGTCACATACATACATACACACATACACATGCATAAATACACACACAGTCACATACATACATACACACATACATGCATAAATACACACACAGTCACATACATACATACACACATACACACACATACATGCATAAATACACACACAGTCACATACATACATACACATATACACACACATACATGCATAAATACACACACAGTCACATACATACATACATACATACACACATACACATACATACATAAATACACACACAGTCACATAAATACACACACACATACATGCATAAATACACACACAGTCACATACATACACACACACACATGCATAAATACACACACAGTCACATACATACATACAGACATACACACACATACATGCATAAATACACACACACACATACATACATACACACACACACACACACACATACATACATACATACACACACATACATACATACATACACACACACACACACACACATACATACATACATACATACACACACATACATACATACACACACACACACACATACACACAAATACACACACACACATACACACATACATGCATAAATACACACACAGTCACATACATACACACACACACACGCATATGCATAAATACACACACAGTCACATACATACACACACACACACACACACACACACATAAACACCAATGGGTAAAACAGAAACACTAACCCCTGTAGTCAGAGACACTAGTGAAGCATCACGTCACACTCACATGATATCAGTGCAGGCCAATGTTTTTTATTGTAAAAAAAAAATATTTTTTTTTTTTTTTAAAGCTGGGCCCCCGGTCAAGTCGCAATTTCGAACTCTGCACCCCCTGTAGTTTCGCCACTGGCTTGAATGATCCATGACGTTGCTAACGCATGGCGAAAGCATAATTTTTCCACCCAAGCAAACATGCCAAAATGCCACAATTGTGATTGGACATAGAGAAACATGTGATTAAAAAAAAAGCACTCGGAGCAGTTTTGTTAAAATTAAACAACTAAATTTGTTTTTAAAAAATTTAATGAATGAAACTCATAGTAATTTTTGTAATTAGATTGATTGTCGTTAAGCAACGTTGTTGACTTTACCATCACTTTAAAGAATGTTTTGAAACATTGTTTCATTAGAATTTTATTTTCGGTTTACCATGATTGCATTATTGCTGTTTACTTTATGATTTCAAAGGCATTCAAATAAAATGTGAGTACTATCAATCACATGAAACAGAACAAATTAAAGTTATTTTATTTTATTGTAAGTTAGTTTAAGTTCAGAGATTTTATTAATTGAAATGAGGAGAAAATGAATGCAGCATATCTAGGTATTTATGCTTATTAGCCGATTGGGAAAAACTCCTAGAACGCTATTGGTGGTGGCGAACATGGTTTTACAAATGTGTTTAAAATCTGTTGGGTTTTTTAATTTGGAAAAATCAATTTTCAATAGATATACTTAGGGCTAGATTACGCGTGGAGTGCAAAATTGTGCTTTCAGAGCGTGATATTTGCGCTCCACTCAGTAATACCGGGGCACGCAAAAGTGCGCTAATAGTACAAGTTGAGTGCAATCCGAAAGCGACCTTATGTTTGCATTGCATGGAAGTTTTGCACTCACGAGAAAAAGCTTCCACAGGCTCCAATGGGAGCCTCGTTTTGATGCCGATAGACACAGCAAAGAACCTAGCACAGCGAAGGGGTAAGTGGCGCAGCGTTGTGCAGCAAATGTAAAATATATGTGTATATGAATATAGGAAACAGTTATAATCCACACCTCACTCAAGAAGAAAATCCAAAGGTAAAAAAATATCCAAATGTTATTCCCAATGTATTAAAAACTGTAGGAAAGCCATAAAATCAGTTGATAAAATCCAGAGTCTGGTGGAAAGGAGTGGCAAGCATGTTTCAGGCCTTCCCCCCTTGTAAACTGGCATATGCACCAACCCCAACCAGACTGCTATTTAAAGCCAAATGTGTTACACTTGAGCACATGATTTAATTACTTCTTAAAGGAACATGTCATCATGATTTATGGCTACAGTACAAATCTAATTAAAAAATGACATTAGCAAAAATCTTGTGAACGTATTCTTAATGTAAGTTTCAAAACATAGATTCATTTTACAAAACAAACAAAAAAAAAATATCCAACATCATATTAATGATTACATTGTATATATACACTTGTTAATTGTAGGTTGGATTGTAATTTGAAGATCCATAGAACCTCCCTCTGATCTAACATTCCCTATCTCCACCCCTTATATGTTTAGGTATATGATCAATACCTTGTATTTATAATAGCATATCATTGGATTGATGTTCATATCTGAAATGTTTAGCTATAGGGGTGTTGCTTTCAGGGTTGCTAATGTCTCTTAAATGTTGTAAAGCTTTATCCCGTAGTGTGTGCTTAGTGCGCCCCACATATTGTTTGTTGCATCCTCTACAAGTCAACAAGTATATTACATAAGTTGTGTTATGTATATGAATATATATATATATATATATATATATATATATATATATACATATACAGTATATATATGTGTGTGTGTGTTTATATGTGTATATAGTTAACACATAAATATATATGTATACAGGGTCAGCTCCAAGTTGGGGCATTGGGGGGCAATGCCCACCCAAATGGAATGCTGTGCCCCCTCAAAAAATATTGATATGATCATACGCTTTAAAAATAATAAATAAAATAATGAACTGTTATGTAATGCTGCATGTTGAGGGCGGAGTTAGCTGCCAAACTGTGAGATTGCATCACGCATTTGCAAGGAGCTCCGTGTCTTAACCTCTTATTTGGAATTGGAAGTTAATTAGAGACTTTTTGGACTTGTCTTTAATCCTATTCATTTTACCTAACTATCGTGAGTTACTCATTTTCTTAAACGATAGATCATGATACAATACAAAAAGAAAGCAGCTCGATCCTCCTTTTCCTACAGAGCACCACAATTATGGAATGACCTCCCGCACACTTTCAAACATTCCCCAAGCCTAAAATCCTTTACAAGATCCCTCTCTACATATCTCAAAATAGAATGCCCCTGTCATGGTTGATTATATATTTCCTACCTGTTCTATGTTTAATTTTGCATATATTGTGTATTATTATTGTTTTTGTATTTTATAGTACCCTATTGTATCAATGCAATGTTTTTTGGACCCAGGACATAATTGAAAACAAGAGAAATCTCAATGTATCCTTCCTGGTAAAATATTTAATTAATAAATAAATAAACAATAAGAATATGATTGTATCATATAAATATAAGCTTGAGCTCCACTTGTAATCTAGCCCTCAGTGTTTTATATACTATATCACATAAAAAATATGGGGATTTTGCTCCCCCTCCTCTCAAGAGATGTAATTTTGTGTTACATAATCAATAATATTATTGATTACATCAAATATGACGTTATAAATAAAATTATCAAAAATAATAACCCTAATACCGTAACCTCAATTAAGAACACTCATCTCACTTACTAAAGAACTCACATTTCAATTCAGTTATATTTATTCTTATGTTGTGTTTGTAGCTTTGTCACTGATAATCTACATTTTATAGCTTTCTCGAGGTCAGAGGGAGTTTAAAGGGTCATTATGCCTGACCTATAACCTAATATGTGTTTAAGCACTTAAAACTAGCGATAGGCTTAGATTTGTTATTTGGCGATTGTCAAATTTGTCTGCAGTTAGCAGCATTTGGCTACTGTTAGCATCTGCATCTGCCTGGATATGTATGTGTTACACCTTTACTCTATATTAAATCCGGTGCCAAAAATAGCCGAAGCCACAGCCATAGCCTGCAGACATATTCTGGATTTGTTATAGAAATGAATGCTGAATAACAAATTTCTGCACATTCCTACTCAAATCTGCCATTTTTTTAAAACAAAATTTGCATGGTTTTGACATTTCAGAGCAGTTAATAGAATACACCCCTTCCACATGATTATCTGGTCACCCATGATGTGGCCGTTCAAGAGGCCACATATAAAATAATTTGTGCAATGATCCAATGAATCACATTTAGCAGGGTGAGACTAACTGCATTATACTTACATATTCAGTATGCACTCCATACTCTGGATTTATCAAAGGAATATTACAGGAAAAGTGAGCAAAGTAATAAATGATGAAGAATTTTGGATCAGGTCAGATGAGAGACTGAGGCTGACAGCTGCCTTTGCTAGGGGAGTAAATCTTGCTATCTTTGTATATTATATATTGTTATAAAATAAAAAAATAACGTACATTTATATAATGCACTTTATATGGGATTTCATTTTGAGTTTAATCTTCTAAACCCAGAAGTTCTTCATTTCTGAATTTTTGTGAATCAATCGCCCATTTACAAATATTTACTTGTAAAACTAAACTGCTTGGCAAATAGCTCTTTAAAGGATTGAAAAATGAAATAAAGAAAAGGGAAAGAAAAGAATAAGGATATTCACAAATACTTTTTTTGGCAGCTAATTTCAATAAGTTTAAAAAGGGTGATTCAAAGCTCATTATTATTATTATTTATTTGTATAGCGCTGCCAAATTCCGTAGCGCTGAACACAGGTGGAATTTCTATATTACATTTACTTACATCAAGTAATATATATTTTAAAGGGACACTGAACCCACATTTTTTTCTTTCAAGATTCCGATAGAGCATGACATTTTAAGCAACTTTCTAATTTACTCCTATTATCAATTTTTCTTCGTTCTCTTGCTATCTTTATTCTAAAAGCAGGAATATAAATCTTAGCAGCCAGCCCATTTTAGGTTCAGCACCATGGATAGCGCTTGCTTATTGGAGGCTTGCATTTACCCACCAATAAGCAAGCATAACCCAGGTTCTCAACCTATAATGGGCTGGCTTCTATGCATCACATTCCTGCTTTTTAAATAAAAATAGCAAGAGAACGAAGAAAAAATGATAATAGGAGTACATTAGAAAGTTGCTTAAAATTGCATGCTCTATCTGAATCATGAAAGAAAAAAATTGTGTTTAGTGTCCCTTTAAAGATTAATATATGGCCCTAAATTTTCAAATTAACACTCAAAATGTGGATATAAAACCTTTTGGTGCCAATAACCTTGACCTCTGAGCTATGCGTTGTCTGTTGGTCCCTGAAAGTGAGGGGTTCCTTCTGTACCAAAGTTGTGGTTTTAGAGACATTGGTATAAATATATATATATTTCATTACCAAAGGATTTAACAGATAAGGAGCTCCCAACACCATGCCCATAAAGAGCTCCCAACAACCATGACCTGCTCCTAGTGTTCTGCTTACCATGACCTTCATTCAGTGACATGCTGACCATGAACTGCTCCTAGTGACATGCTGTCCGGGACCTTCATTCTGTGATGTGCTGACCATGACCTGCTCCTAATGTCCTGCTGAACATTCCATTCATTCTGTGATATGCTGACCATTACCTCCTCCAAGTGTCTTTCTGACATGACCATCATTCTGTGACATGCTGACCATGACCTTCTCCTAGTGTCCTGCTGACCATGACCTTCATTCTGTGACATGCTGACCGTTACCTTCTCCTAGTGTCCTGCTGACTATGACCTTCATTCTGTGACATGCTGACCATTACCACTTCCAAGTGTCCTGGTGACCATGACCATCATTCTGTGACATGCTGACCATTACCTGCTCCTAGTGTCCTGCTGGCAATGACTGTCAGTCTGTGACATGCTGACCATGATCTGCTCCTAGTGTCCTGCTGACCATTACCTGCTTTTAGTGTCCTGCTGACCATTACCTGCTCCTAGTGTCCTGATGATGATGACTTGCTCCTAGTGTCTTGCTGACCATGACCTGGCCCTAGTGTCCTGCTGATGATGACCTGCTCCTAGTGTCCTGCTGACCATGACCTTCATTCTGTGACTTGCTGACCATGACCTGCTTCTAGTGTCCTAATGACCATTACCCGCTCCTAGTGTCCTGATGATGATGACCTGCTCCTAGTGTCCTGCTGACAATGACCTGCCCCTAGTGTCCTGCTGATGATGATCTGCTCCTTGTGTCCTGCTGACCATGACCTTCATTCTATGACATCCTGAAAATCACCTGCTCCTAGTGTCCTGCTGACCATGACCTTCATTCTGTCACATGCTGACCATAACCTTCCACTAGTGTCCTGCTGACCATGACCTTCATTCTGTGTAGTGCTGACCATGACCTGTTCCTAGTGTCCTACAGACCATTACCATCATTCTGTGACATGCTGACCATTACCTGCTCCTAGTGTCCTGCTGACCATGACCTTCATTTTGTTACATGCTGACCATGACCTGCTCCTAGTGTCCCGCTGACCATTACCTGCTCCTAGTGTCCTGCTGACCATGACCTTTATTTTGTGATATGCTGACCATTACCTCCTCAAAGTGTCCTGCTGACCATGACCATCATTCTGTGACATGATGACCATTACCTGCTTCTAGTGTCCTGCTGATCATTACCTGCTTCTAGTGTCCTGCTCACCATTACCTGTTCCTAGTGTCCTGCTGACCATGACCTTCATTCTGTGACATGCTGGCCATTACCTCCTCCAAGTGTCCTGCTGACAATGACCTTTATTCTGTGACATGCTGACCCCGATCTGCTCCTAGTGTTCTGCTGACCATTACCTGCTCCTTGTGTCCTGCTGATGACGGCCTGCTTCTAGTGTCCTGCTGACCATGACCTTCATTCTGTGGCATGCTGACCATGACCTGCTCCTAGTGTCTTACTGACCATGACCTTCATTCCGTGACTTGCTGACCATGACCTGCTTCTAGTGTCCTGCTGATGATGATCTGCTCCTTGTGTCCTGCTGACTATGACCTTCATTCTGTGATATCCTGACAATCACTTGTTGCTAGTGTCCTGCTGAACATGACCTTCATTCTGTGAAGTGCTTACCATTACCTGCTCCTAGTGTCCTGCAGACCATTATAATCATTCTGTGACATGCTGACCATTACCTGCTCCTAGTGTCCTGCTGACAATTACCTTCATTTTGTGACTTGCTGACCATGACCAGCTCCTAGTGTCCTGCTGATTATGACCTGCCCGCTGTGTCCTCCTGACCATGACCTTCATTCTGTGACATCCTGACAATCAGCTACTCATAGTTTCCTGCTGACCATGACCTGCTCCTAGTGTCCTGGTAATGATGACCTGCTCCTAGTGTCCTGCTGACCATGACCTTCATTCTGTTAAGTGCTGACCATGACCTGCTCCTAGTGTCCTGCAGACCATTACCTTCGATCTGTGATGTGCTATTCATGACCTACTCCTAGTGTCCTGCTGACCATGACATGAATACTGTGTCCTGCTAGTCATTACATGAATACTGTGTCCTGCTGATCATTACATGATTGCTGTGTCCTGCTGGTCATGACATGATTACTGTGTCCTGCTAGTCATTACATGATTACTGTGTCCTGCTGGTCATGACATGATTACTGTGTCCTGCTGGTCATGACATGATTACTGTGTCCTGCGATGATTACTGTGTCCTGCTGATCATGACATGATTACTGTGTCCTGCTGGTCATGACATGATTACTGTGTCCTGCACAGTATGCTTTGTGCTGGAGCATGCCGGGTCCCACATCACATCCAGAGCTTTATTAAAGAGGAAACAGAACAAACAAGATCTGAAAATGATCTTAGTCCCTGAGGCAAATAAGAGCTGATGTTGCACAATAGAGCACTTTTGCCACAATTAACGTAATCTGAGTGTCCGAACATTGTCCGGCATCACCAGAGAGTAACTTGTAGGGGAGTTTGGCCATTCTCACTCTCACCAAGGTAAGAAAATTGATTAAAGTGTCCTGCTGGTCATGACATGATTACTGTGTCCTGCTGGTCATTACATTATTACTTTGTCCTGCTGGTCATTACATGATTACTGTGTCCTGCTGGTCATGACATAATTACTGTGTCCTTCTGGACATTAGTGACTTACTGTGTACTGCATAACCAACATATATTTACATCTCGTATTAACTTGTATCTAAGCCTCTGCAGACAGCCCCCTTATCTCTGTGCTATTTACAAACTTGAATTTTAGCCAGTGCAGACTCATGGATAACTCTGCAGGAGTGAACACAGTGTTATCTATATGACACACATGAACTAGCACTGTCTTGCTGTGAAAAACTATAAAAATGCACTGAGATAAATGCGGCCTGCAGGGGCTTAGAAACAGGCAGAAATATAGAGGTTATACATTATATTAATATAACAATGTTTGCTGTGCAGAGCTGTGGGGTGGATAGTAAAGCTGGATAGACCTTTCAAGTGGGCTGGGCTCTTTCTCTCTCCTACCTGACTAGGAGGTTGATTTCTTTGGATAACATCTGTGATATGTAAACAACACCAAGGCGCCACATAGTGTAGTACAGTGATTTTTAACCTTTTTTTTGCCGTGGCACACTTTTTTACATTAAAAAATCCCGTGGCACACCACCATCCCAAAAGTTAAAAATAAATCACACATTGTAGCATAATACAGCATATATATACACATACAAACACACACATACTGTATGTATTGTGCTGTTATGCAATGCCTCCTACAAACTACCCCTGCACTGGGAGTAAAAAACAAGCAAAGTTCACACTGTTGTCAGTCTGCCGCGGCACACCTGAGGATCTCTCACGGCACACTGGTTGAAAAACACTGGTGTAGTATATCGATATACCACATTTATTCAAACATATGAAAAAACACAAAGAGATGGCACCTTCAGATGCTATACGCGCAGACTGGGGTCTCACCTGATGCCTCCAGTAGCGCAGCTTGTCGCCACCTCCTGTCTTAGGTTCAGCTGAGCTGGATAATCAGGACAGGAAACCGAAAATCTCCGAAAATTCCGCAATTCCCTTTACATTCTCTCATCCCCCTAAATTAAGGGCAACAGGTACTAAATAATAGACCTGTAAAATCTGGAGCAAACTAATTTCAAAGGAATATATGGGGAGAATATAGCAGGTTATTATTAAAACTTGTTTAACAAAAAATTGATGAAACAGTCCTGTGAGACTGAGAAACGCTTTATTATTTTTACATTATTTTTATTAATAACCTGCTATATTCTTAAAGCAAGAGAATATGATTTACCCGTCATTTGGTTGTTTTATGATCGTTAGGTCGGCCCCTAATAGGACTGTTTTTTATTCTTTGGATGCCCCTTATTTATGTAACTTAGTAGCCATTACTGCAATATTGAAATGTTTAGTATATATGGAGGTTTCAAACTACTGTATTTCAAATTAAAAAATAAAGGGGAAAAAAATTATTTATAAACAATTTAATACACACATTAAAGGATAGAACATTTACTGTGTCTGTAGTATTCTATGGCAGCAGTGTTTGTAACTATGTATAACTTCGCTATAAACCTTGTTGCAAACACTGCTGCCAGATGGCTCAAGACCCGTGCACGCTCCTGAGCTCACCTAGAATTACTCTTTAACAAAGGATACCAAGAGAACTAAGTTAAATTGATGACAGAAGTAAATTGGAAAGTTGATTATAATTGTATGCTCTGTCCAATTCATTTAAAGGGACATGAAACCCACAATTTTTCTTTCATGATACAGATATATATCATACAATTCTAAACAACTTTCCAATTTACTTCTATTATCTAATTTGCTTAAGTCTCTTGGAATCTTTTGTTGAAGGAGCAGTAACGCACTAGTGGAGCTAGCTGAAAGCCACCAATCAGCAGCTTCTGAGCAGACCTAGGTATAATTTTCAACAAAGGATACAAAAAGAACAAAAAAATGATAATAGACATAAATTTAAAATGGCATGCTCTATCTGAATCATGAAAGAAACAAAATTGTGTTTCATGTTCCTTTAAGAATTTTTTTTTTTTTTTACTTATTGTCCCTTTAATTCTGCCCATTGTCCCCTGGAAATCAGCAACTTGTTTCTCTACAAAATCTGATTGACAGCTGAAGAGGAACTAAAGTGTTGCAATGCTCTGTGCTGGAGCATGCCGGCTCCCACATCACATCCAGAGCTTTATTAATGAGGAAATAGAACAAACAAGATATGAAAATGATCTCAGTCCCTGAGGCACAGAAGAGCTGATGTCGCACAATAGAGCACTTCTGCCACAATTAACGTAATCTGAGTGTCCGAACATTGTCCGGCATCACCAGAGAGTAACTTGTAGGGGAGTTTGGCCATTCTCACTCTCACCAAGGTAAGAAAATTGTAAGAATGTCACAGAGGTTTAACAAGGAGAGATCCTCAAATATCATAAGACACTAAAGTGACATGAGAGTCACAATTAAACTTTTATGGTGCAGATAGAGCGCATAGTTTTACTTCAGTTATCATTATTTACTTCATTCTCTTTGTATTCTTTATAGAAAAGCATACCTAGGTAGGCTCAGGAGCAGAAAGTTAGCTGGTGATTGGTGGCTACACATAGGCCTCTTATCTTTCGCTCCCCAAATGTATTTAGCTAGCTCCCAGTAGTAGGAAAGGGCATAGCCTTAAAGGGATGTTAAACAGACTGTTTAATTGTTGTAATAACAAAAAAGTACTAAGCAGTTGCTTATACTTAATAGAAAGTAAGGCAATGAGTATTATTCATCTATTTAAAGGGATTTTACCTTTTATATAGGGTTTTACACTACATTTGTGCTTCCTATCACAGCCCTACAAGGTCGGAGAGGCCTCTGCAGGAAGCTTTATCTTAGCCTGATGGCATAAAACGTCTAGGCTAGTGAATAGACTAGATAACAGGGAGTCAGATTTGCTCATGTCCAGAGCTGACAGAATTAAAACTTAGGTTTTCAAAATTCTCTACTCTTATCACACTGAGGGCAGAGGCTATACTGAGAATTTCTAAGTGCTAATTTTGCAAGAAAACAAGTAAGTTATTTGCTGTTCCTTTTTAGTTTTTTTTACCAAAGGATCCATATTTAATATCCCTTTAAGCAGTGTGCTCACATTAATAGTATAATTAGTTATCCTATGATTCTTGATTGCATCTAAATGTGTATATTACAATAAATAAAACTGTTTTGCTTCTATGAAGGTGTGTCACTTTCCACCAATAGAAATCCAGTTCCTTTGTCCCTAGTTTTAATATCTCTCTTCGTTTTACCAATATCACAATCCCTTAGAAAAACTTTTGATGATTTGAATATGTTCACATGAATCTGGGTTTTTTAATTTCCTTTTGAAATGAAGTTCCCCCTCTCCATATTCATTGTTTATTTTGTCCAGTTGTTAATTAACTTTATTTGTGAAAATTATGTTTATCCACTGCCCTCCAGATCAGATGGAATGCATTCTACATGGTCCAGAATTCTGACCATACAATATTCTACACAGTGATTGATTAGTTCAGGAGTTTATTTCTTTCCTAAACTGGGCAAAGCAAAGGAATTAGCGAACATGCTGAAAGCTTTTCAGGGGGTATTTCCCATGACAGTAAATTTTGTTAAAGTGAAAGACAAGTCAAAATTAAACTTTCATAAATCAGCTAGGGCATGTAATTTATAACAACTTTATTTGTTCTCTTGGTATTCTTTGTTGAAAACTAAACCTAGGTAGGCTCATTTGCCAATTAAACTAAACCTAGGTAGGCTCATTTGCCAATTTCTAAGCCTATGAAAGCTGCCTCTTATCTCAGTGCATGTTGATAGTTTTTCACAACTAGACAATGCTATTTCATGTGTTCCATATAGATAACATAGTGCTCACTCACGCAGAGTTATTTATGAGTCTGACTGGCTAAACTGCAAGACTGCCAAAAGAACTGAAATAAGGGAACAGTCTACAGAGGCTTAGATACAAGGTAATTACAGAGGTAAAAAGAATATTAATATAACTGAGATAAGGAGCAGTCTGCAGAGGCTTAGATACAAGGTAATTATAGAGGTAAAAAGTATATTAATATAACTGAGATAAGGAGCAGTCTGCAGAGGCTTAGATACAAGGTAATTATAGAGGTAAAAAGAATATTAATATAACTGAGATAAGGAGCAGTCTGCAGAGGCTTAGATACAAGGTAATTACAGAGGTAAAAAGAATATTAATATAACTGAGATAAGGAGCAGTCTGCAGAGGCTTAGATACAAGGTAATTACAGAGGTAAAAAGTATATTAATATAACTGAGATAAGGAGCAGTCTGCAGAGGCTTAGATACAAGGTAATTATAGAGGTAAAAAGTATATTAATATAACTGAGATAAGGAGCAGTCTGCAGAGGCTTAGATACAAGGTAATTATAGAGGTAAAAAGTATATTAATATAACTGAGATAAGGAGCAGTCTGCAGAGGCTTAGATACAAGGTAATTACAGAGGTAAAAAGAATATTAATATAACCGTGTTGGTTGTGCAAAACAATGAATGAGTAATAAAGGGATTATTTATCTTTTTAAACGATAAAAAATACCCTGGGGTCGATTTATGAAGCATCGGACGCTGCTTCTGACCCACTCCACTTCAGGTCCGTCTGAAGCGGAAGTTAAGAAGCAGAGGTCGTAAGACCGCTGCTCCTTAACTCCTCCGCCACCTCTGAGGCAGCCGACAGCAAATAGCCCGATTGGATCAGCCCAATTGGCCACAAATGTGCAGGAGGCGGCATTGCACAAGCATTTCACTAGAAATGCTTGTGCAATGATAAATGCTTACAGCGTATCATGTCCGCCCGCACATTAATAAATCGCCCCCCCGTCTTTATATCTCTATAAATCACTTAAATATCCCTTTAAATCAAGCTCCTTTGGTTAAATATCTTTATTATAGTTTCATGCAGATTCTGAATAAACTGTCAAATTCTGGTGGAGATAAATAGTTCAGTGACTAATCTGTGACAAATAGGAAAACATAATAAAATTACAACTAATGCTTGCTGGAGACATGAAATAGACTGGAGATGAGGTCAACTGTCAGGTCAGTAGACTAGATTCACTAATGATACAATATTCTCCAGTTTACTCTATAGCGATGTAGTGTATATGTAAACTACAGGTTGGTTCTCCAGAGGATAATATACATTTGCACGTACTTTTGTTTTGTTACAAATGCAGATTTGTTAATGAAATAAAGATATACATTTTTGTTCACAAAACAAATATCCGAACAAATGTACCACAAAATGTATAGAAAACAAACTAAATACTAATGAAATTCATCAGTATTCAGGGCTAGATTACAAATGGAGCGCTAATGTTTGCGTGCATTCGAAATTGTGTTTTTGTACCCATTTAACACATCTAATAAGTTAAATACCACTCATATTACGAGTTGAAAGTAAATGCGAACGAGCGAGCGCAAACACGATTTACGCTAGAATAGTAACTGTGACTTGAAAGCTCTGATTAGCTGTTACGAAATACAAAAAAGTTGCACAAAACACATCTAAAATATATTACATAGTATAGTTACACTCATATTAACAGTGTCTGATAAATACATTACATAGTATAGTTACACTCATATTAACAGTGTCTGATAAATACAATACATAGTATAGTTACACTCATATTAACAGTGTCTGATAAATACATTACATAGTATAGTTACATTCATATTAACAGCATCTGATAAATACATTACATAGTATAGTTACACTCATATTAACAGTGTCGGATAAATACATTACATAGTATAGTTACACTCACATTAACAGTGTCTGATAAATACATTACATAGTATAGTTACACTCATATTAACAGTGTCTGATAAATACATTACATAGTATAGTTACACTCATATTAACAGTGTCTGATAAATACATTACATAGTATAGTTACACTCATATTAACAGTGTCTGATAAATACATTACATAGTATAGTTACACTCATATTAACAGTGCCTGATAAATACATTACATAGTATAGTTACACTCATATTAACAGTGTCTGATAAATACATTACATAGTATAGTTACACTCATATTAACAGTTTCTGATAAATACATTACATAGTATAGTTACACTCATATTAACAGCATCTGATAAATACATTACATAGTATAGTTACACTCATATTAACAGTGTCTGATAAATACATTACATAGTATAGTTACACTCATATTAACAGTGTCTGATAAATACAATACATAGTATAGTTACACTCATATTAACAGTGTCTGATAAATACATTACATAGTAAAGTTACACTCATATTAACAGTGTCTGATAAATACATTACATAGTAAAGTTACACTCATATTAACAGTGTCTGATAAATACATTACATAGTATAGTTACACTCATATTAACAGCATCTGATAAATACATTACATAGTACAGTTACACTCATATTAACAGCATCTGATAAATACATTACATAGTATAGTTACACTCATATTAACAGTGTCTGATAAATACATTACATAGCAGTTACACTCATATTAACAGTGTCTGATAAATACATTACATAGTACAGTTACACTCATATTAACAGTGTCTGATAAATACATTACATAGTACAGTTACACTCATATTAACAGTGTCTGATAAATACATTACATAGTACAGTTACACTCATATTAACAGTGTCTGATAAATACATTACATAGTACAGTTACACTCATATTAACAGCATCTGATAAATACATTACATAGTATAGTTACACTCATATTAACAGTGTCTGATAAATACATTACATAGTATAGTTACACTCATATTAACAGTGTCTGATAAATACATTACATAGTATAGTTACACTCATATTAACAGCATCTGATAAATACATTACATAGTATAGTTACACTCATATTAACAGTGTCTGATAAATACATTACATAGTATAGTTACACTCATATTAACAGTGTCTGATAAATACAATACATAGTATAGTTACACTCATATTAACAGTGTCTGATAAATACATTACATAGTAAAGTTACACTCATATTAACAGTGTCTGATAAATACATTACATAGTAAAGTTACACTCATATTAACAGTGTCTGATAAATACATTACATAGTATAGTTACACTCATATTAACAGCATCTGATAAATACATTACATAGTACAGTTACACTCATATTAACAGCATCTGATAAATACATTACATAGTATAGTTACACTCATATTAACAGTGTCTGATAAATACATTACATAGCAGTTACACTCATATTAACAGTGTCTGATAAATGCATTACATAGTACAGTTACACTCATATTAACAGTGTCTGATAAATACATTACATAGTACAGTTACACTCATATTAACAGTGTCTGATAAATACATTACATAGTACAGTTACACTCATATTAACAGTGTCTGATAAATACATTACATAGTACAATTACACTCATATTAACAGCATCTGATAAATACATTACATAGTATAGTTACACTCATATTAACAGTGTCTGATAAATACATTACATAGTATAGTTACACTCATATTAACAGTGTCTGATAAATACATTACATAGTATAGTTACACTCATATTAACAGCATCTGATAAATACATTACATAGTATAGTTACACTCATATTAACAGTGTCTGATAAATACAATACATAGTATAGTTACACTCATATTAACAGTGTCTGATAAATACATTACATAGTAAAGTTACACTCATATTAACAGTGTCTGATAAATACATTACATAGTAAAGTTACACTCATATTAACAGTGTCTGATAAATACATTACATAGTATAGTTACACTCATATTAACAGCATCTGATAAATACATTACATAGTACAGTTACACTCATATTAACAGCATCTGATAAATACATTACATAGTATAGTTACACTCATATTAACAGTGTCTGATAAATACATTACATAGCAGTTACACTCATATTAACAGTGTCTGATAAATACATTACATAGTACAGTTACACTCATATTAACAGTGTCTGATAAATACATTACATAGTACAGTTACACTCATATTAACAGTGTCTGATAAATACATTACATAGTACAGTTACACTCATATTAACAGCATCTGATAAATACATTACATAGTATAGTTACACTCATATTAACAGTGTCTGATAAATACATTACATAGTATAGTAACACTCATATTAACAGCATCTGATAAATACATTACATAGTATAGTTACACTCATATTAACAGTGTCTGATAAATACATTACATAGTATAGTTACACTCATATTAACAGTGTCTGATAAATACAATACATAGTACAGTTACACTCATATTAACAGTGTCTGATAAATACATTACATAGTATAGTTACACTCATATTAACAGTGTCTGATAAATACATTACATAGTAAAGTTACACTCATATTAACAGTGTCTGATAAATACATTACATAGTAAAGTTACACTCATATTAACAGTGTCTGATAAATACATTACATAGTATAGTTACACTCATATTAACAGCATCTGATAAATACATTACATAGTACAGTTACACTCATATTAACAGCATCTGATAAATACATTACATAGTATAGTTACACTCATATTAACAGTGTCTGATAAATACATTACATAGCAGTTACACTCATATTAACAGTGTCTGATAAATACATTACATAGTACAGTTACACTCATATTAACAGTGTCTGATAAATACATTACATAGTATAGTTACACTCATATTAACAGTGTCTGATAAATACATTACATAGTATAGTTACACTCATATTAACAGTGTCTGATAAATACATTACATAGTATAGTTACACTCATATTAACAGTGTCTGATAAATACATTACATAGTACAGTTACACTCATATTAACAGCATCTGATAAATACATTACATAGTATAGTTACACTCATATTAACAGTGTCTGATAAATACATTACATAGTATAGTTACACTCTTATTAACAGTGTCTGATAAATACATTACATAGTATAGTTACACTCATATTAACAGCATCTGATAAATATATTACATAGTATAGTTACACTCATATTAACAGTGTCTGATAAATACATTACATAGTATAGTTACACTCATATTAACAGTGTCTGATAAATACATTACATAGTATAGTTACACTCATATTAACAGTGTTAATAAATACATTACATAGTATAGTTACACTCATATTAACAGTGTCTGATAAATACATTACATAGTATAGTTACACTCATATTAACAGTGTCTGATAAATACATTACATAGTATAGTTACACTCATATTAACAGTGTTAATAAATACATTACATAGTATAGTTACACTCATATTAACAGCATCTGATAAAAATGATTGCAAAACAAAATTGCATTAAAAAGTTATAAGATATGAGGTCTCAGGTGATACAAAAGAAAGGATGCAACAAAGAGATACATACATACACATGTCTAAATAAATATATATATGTTTATAAGTGTGTACAATGTATTTATGGCATATGCATTGATGCCTTGTTTGCTGTAATCGTTTTTCAATAGCCAGACTCCACCCAACACTTGCCTTGTTTGCAGAAGATAATTTAGAGTTACTACTGGACTAGACACTTCTAACCACATTCATTGTGTTAATAAAAGCTGTTTTATTTTGCACTTCAGTATCTGATAACCTCTGGAGTGGATTTAGGGAAATATATGTAGCAAGGTTAGCCTTTATAAGTCTGCTAGGGGCAATTTTCTTACTATTATGGCACTCTAAATAGGAATAGACAATAAAACATTTTATGGAGAATAATGGGGAAATGAAAGTTAAAGTTCATGTTTCATGATTCAGATAGAATATACAATTTTAAGATATATTGTAGTTTACTTTTGTTATCAAATTGACTTTGTTCTCTTGATATCCTTTGTGGCAAATCATACCTAGCAGTACTGGGAGCTAGATGCTTATTGATGGCTACATATTGGCTCACCAGATGTGTTCGGCTAGTTCCCAGTATGTATTACTGTTCTGTGCTTGACTTTAAATTATGTATTTAACCCCATTTGCAGGGGTTAAACATAAAGTGGTAGATCACAGTCCTTTAGAAAAACTTATCAAATGATTTATCTCCAAAAATCCGGATTAAATTTTAGTGGTTTCTGTAGAAAAAAAACGATTAGATAACTTTTATTCTAAAGGATTGTGGTCGACCCAGGGGCATATAATGGCCTAGGCCAACAAGGCCCATGCCTAGGGCGGCAGATTGGGGAAGATGAAGGGGCGGCAGTAATTTTTTGCAGCCTCTTTAGGGAACGGCAGCTTTGAGTACAGGCCCGGATTGAGCATAGGGCCCAGCAGTCACATCCAGAAGTGGCCCTTTATTGGTGGCTGGACAAGTCACAGATTTTTGGAGAGCCTAGGGCAGCACAAAACCTAAATATGGTACTGGATTTTACCCCATATTTACATGAAAGTACAATAATAAAATACTCTAACACATTAAAGCATTTTCTTTTTACACTTTTATGTCTCCGTAAATTTTATTGTCCCTTTATCTGTGTATTAAACAAATATAAATGATATGTGGTGTCCCTGGCACCTAATACGTTTTGCCATCTGTCTCATTAATATTTGTATAATTTTATGGAATGATTGAGTTCTTGGTCCCAGTAGAAACTGTTTGGTCAGATCTATTTCAATCTCTTCCTCATTACTGGATTTTTTCTACATTGCAGGGTCCAGACTTGACAATGATGTCACTGAGCACTGGGCTTATCCTCATGACCCTGGTGACATTGGTGGGCAGTGAGGTTAGTTCCCACAGCTGTGCCACTCCGGGGCTGCCAGGCATCCCCGGAATACCAGGAAAGGATGGACGAGATGGACGCAGAGGTGAAATTGGAGAACCAGGTGAGATATTAACCTCCTTGTTCAGTACTACATGCATCTGATAATTCTGCTGATTTATTCTGTACCTTGATAGTAAACTCAAAATAAAACTTTAATGACAGAATATGCAGTTTTAAACAACTTTCAAAATTACTTCAATTATTAAATTTGCTTTGATCTCTTGATATTCTTTTTTGAAGAGTACATCTAGGTAGGCTGATAGGAGCTCAGGAGCGTGCACGTCACGTTAACAGTTTATGGCAGCAGTGTTTGTAACTATATATAACATTGCTATAAACACTGCTGCCAGATGGTGAAAGGCATGTGCACACTCCTGAGCTCACCTAGAATTAGCCTTTAACAAAGGATACCAAGAGAACTAAGAAAAACTGATAATAGAAGTAAAATGCAAAGTTGTTTAAAACTTCAAGATCTATTCAATCAATTTAATTTTGACTTAACTGTCCCTTTAATAATGTTTGGGACATTATCTGTTACACAATGTACTAGTGCAATAAAAACCTGTTTGGGAAACTTTTGGGAAAAAACACTGCAAAATCACTGCTCAAAATTTGTAGAATTCATAAAGATTTTTGTACCCAACATTTATCAGAACAGCAAGTGGTGAGTTCAGCCCCATTAAAATCAATAAAGCCGCTTCTATCTCAAAGCAATCACCTCTGTATACAACCAGTTCAGGAAAAGCATGTGATTTAACTTTTTTCTTCTTGATATCCTTTATTGAAAGGCATAGCTAAATATATCAACATTTGCTTGCATTTCCTACCTCCTGTATCACGTGACAGCCATCAGCCAATTAATATACATATACAAATATACATGTACACTGTAAACCCATGCTAAGTAGTAGCTGGTGTTTCAGAAAGTGTGCATATAACTGTATCATATGACAGCTATTAGCCAATCAATATACCTATACATTGTGAACTCCTGCACATTCTCAGTAGTAGCTGGTCCATCAGAAAGTGTGCATATAAAAAAACCTGCACAATTTGATGATGGAGGTAAATTGGAAAGTTGTTTAAAATTGCATGTTCTTTCTGAATCATGATTTCATTTTGATTTTCGTGTTCCTTTAATCCCTTAACGACCACAACATACATTGTAAGTCAGTTGGTCGTTAAGGGTTTTGTGCCCATATGACCTCCCTCCCTCCTCCAGGCCTCCTGAAATAGCCCCTTTGAAAGACCAGTGATGTAAAGGGTACATTCCTAGTCATTAAAGGGACATTCCAGTCAAAATTTAAATGCACATAGATTAATTACATCTTTGAATGTAAACATATTAACAATATACATGTATTGGCAAAAATGCTTCTAGTAAGTGTTATCACTGGTTTAGTGTTAACATTTTTCTCTGCACATGCATGTGAAGCATAGCTAGATATTCTCAGTGCACCAGCATTTGAAATACTACAGCTGCTCAGAGCACCAGTGGGGCTTGTGTCATGTCAGCAATTAACAAATTGAGTCTTTACCAGATGGTACAAGTACCTTAGGCTCTCTGAGCAAGTGCTGTGTCTAAAATGCTGGTGCACTGTGCATACTTACATACACTTTTGAAACAGCTATAGATTTTATTAGAAGCATTTTTGCTAATACATTTATATTACTAAATTGCTTCTATTCAATACCGAAATGCACCCATGTGGTTTTCAATTTAGGCTGGAATATCCCTTTAAGGGGTTCAAGCTGTTTATACACAGAGATGAATAGGATTTGTTACCGTATAAACCTGTTCTGTTGAGACTGCACCACTGATCTGCTGTCACCGGAACATGTGACCTGTAATTATTTGTGTTATTAATGCAATGAGTCATTTGTATCTATAGTAATAAATTGCAAACATAAAAACGCTACAATGTTTATTGCATTATTTTCTAACAGGTATCCCGGCCTCAGCACAAGATACTGAAATGAAAGGTGAAAAGGGCCGTAAAGGTGCCCAGGGTCCTGTGGGCAAAAATGGTCCGAAAGGTCCCCCTGGACCTGAAGGAGAGAGAGGAGGAGTCGGACCGAGAGGAGAGAGTGGGACCCCTGGCAACCACAAGCGCCAGCACCAGTCTGCGTTCACTGTGGCGAGGATGACCGCTGAAAACCCAGCCAAAAACTCACCCATAATCTTCTCCAGAGAGATTACAAATGATCACAAACATTACGACAAAACAACCGGCAAGTTCACTTGCGTGATACCGGGGCTTTATTATTTCACGTATCACGCCTCTCAGTCTGCCAACCTGTGCGTGTCTCTTATGGTTGATGATGAGAAGAAGGCTAGTTTCTGTGACCACATGTCCAATAGGATACAGGTCACGTCTGGTGGCATTATGGTGCCACTGAGCAAGGGCCAAGGGGTGTGGCTGGTGGTCAATGACTACAATGGTATGATAGGCATTAAAGATAACGACAGCGTTTTTTCAGGTTTCCTTATCTTTCCAGATTAATCTGCATTAAAGGGACATTAAACTCAAAATGAAAATGATTTATTAAAGAAAATATAATAATATTGCAGCATAAATTCAGTATTTTTGGTGCCTGCTTTTGCTGTGGAATACCTCTGAAAAGTTGCAGCTCAAATTCTCTGCTGCAATTTGCCTGACCCCTTATACTCTAAACAGTAATTGTTCATAGAAATACAGCTCACCCTAATTGGCAACAATAAAAATAGGAGAAATAACCATACTGACCAGGATTTTCAAGTGATTTATTCCTGGACTGCTTTAATGCACATAAAACATATATTGTATTGCAATGTAGTTCTTAACTACACTATCCGTATATGAAAATTTGATTTTAATTTGAAGTGCTTCAGACTCTATACATTTAGATATTATTGTGTCCAAAAATAATTACAGTAAATAACTTTAGAGAGGCGATTATAATAACTAAACATTTATGCTTTCGTACGAGTCTATTTTACTTCTAATATGAAATACACTTAGTTTTCTCAGTTGATTCTTTTCATGAGAGCATACACAGGTATGCGCTCAGGACCATATTTCTTGAGCACTATATAGTGGCAGTTTTTGCAAAAATTATTTTAACCATGTTATATAATGCTAAGGACATGTGCATGCTCCTGAGAATACCTCAGTATGCTCTCATGGAATGCAGCTAACTTTCAACAAATGACATCAAGAGAACTAAGTACATCTCATAACATAAGTAAATTTGATAGATTTAAAACCATTTACACAATTTTCCTTCCATGTCTCTTTTAGAGAAACCTGCACTGTTATATTGCAACAATCCCAATGGCAAATACATATTTCGTACACAGCGCGGTATTGGCAGTGCTCTACTCCTCGCACTCTGCTATAGCCGGAGGGAGGTTCTGCGCTTGGTATTGTGTGAGCTGCAAAGCTGGACCAGCAGCAGTCAGGGCTTAAATAGAGGCTACAATGTATAGCTTCCAGGGCTTGTAACTGAATATAACAACCTAAAGCTGTGGGGCATCTGATCTTCCTACACAATTATTAAAGCATCATCCTCAAACTGATCTGGGGTTTGCTTTGCTACAGGCTATGACTACATCACCAAGTTAGTGTAGATCAGTGTTTCTCAACCGCAGTCCTCAACTACCCCCAACAGGCCAGGTTTTTATTTTAGCAGAACCAGTCCACAGGTGAACTAATCAGCTAATCAGTAACCATGGTTACTAACCTAATCTCATCCATCAGCTGATTATTTCACCTGTGCACTGGTTCAGCTATAATGAAAACCTGGCCTGTTGGTGGTGAGGAGCGCGGTTGAGAAACACTGGTGTAGATGACAGCGCTCAACATTACTTAAAACTAGATCTGATTCTTAAATATGTAAATATCTAGTTGTGATTGCTCAATGTTCTAAAATAAATGAATTGTAATCACTGAGCATGCTATAGAGAGAGCTCTAGAGTCAAATAAATCACAGCCCATGAGTCTGTATTGTGCTCAGTGTAAATTCTCAATATTGATTATAAAATCCAGCAGAACTCACAGATATAAAAAGGCTTTTTTTCTTTGATGAATATGAAAGTTACAAAGTATTGCAAGTTTTTTTCTTAGATCTTCCTGAGGGGTGTTCTAAAATAAGTCTCGACTTCGGTAATGTGACATCAGCTGTTGGAGGTGTGTGGCGCTCACTGCGCATGCGCAATTGGCCCAACCTCTCAAAATCAGCTGTTTCAGTAGCAGCAAAGGTTTGAGGAGTTATTAACGCAGTGAGCGCCTCACACCTCCAACAGCTGATGTCACATCACCGGAAGTGACGCGGGTCCCGCATTCTTATAAGTCGAGACTTATTTTAGAACAAGGGGAACCAGATGTGCATGATAGAGATTTTTAGATTTGACTGTCCCTTTTAAGGGATATTAAAATAATTTTGGTTCACCTAAAAGAGGGAGTTTTGAAATGTATAATTTTTTTTATTTTAATTGTAAAGTTTGTTTCTATCCACCTACAGAGTTGTCCTTTTCAGCCAGTCTGCCCTTTTTCATGCATGATAGAATATAAGTTAATTTAAAGGGACATTCAATTGAGGGGCACAAGTACAATAACTTGATTACTATTCACCATACTATTTACATAAAAAGCAAAAATATACAATTTCCGCGCTCAGCCAAAATTATCAGTATGTAAATATTCACCACTGTTACAAAGTTCAAGAATACGGCTCTCCAAGATGGCCGAACTTTACCAACTAACAACTGTAATGGAAAAACCCTGCAGGCAGACAATAGCATGTGAGTAGTACTAAACATTCCCTTGTAGCTGTGCCCAGCAGATTAATGTATACCTTTTGGGGCATATTTATCAAGCTCCGTATGGAGCTTGATGCCCGTGTTTCTGGCGAGCCTTCAGGGTTGCCAGAAACAGAAGTTATGAAACAGCGGTCTAAAGACTGCTGCTCCATAACCTGTCCGCCTAATCTGAGACAGCGGACAGAAATTGCCAGCAATCAACCCGATCGAATACGATCGGGTTGATTGACACCCCCTGCAGGGGGCGGCATTGCACCAGCAGTTCACAAGAACTGCTGGTGCAATGATAAATGCCGAGAGCGTATACAGTCCGCATTTATCGATGTGCAGCGGACATGATCCACAATATCGGATCATGTCCGCTCACACATTAATAAATAGGCCCCTTAGTATTTTTTCATGCCAAAATATTGCTTTAATATGTTTAAATATGCTTGTTTATAATTATATTATAATTTTGTGAGTTTGCCTCTCAGTATTGTGTAAAGTGTGTTTAAATTTAAACAGTTATATCTGACAACAGAAGATCATTTTATTAACTAGAGACTAATGTCTCGCTCAGGACAAATCTGCCTCACTGTGTGATTTCTACAGGAAAAGTTATTGTATTAAACTATTTTCTGAGCATAATAAGGTACATAGTGGTTTGTGTTTTATTTTTGTTTACTTAATAGTGTGGGGAGGAAGTCAGTTTTGAGACCCCGAAGGGCCACAGTGCCTTTAAGTGACATTAAACACTAAATAAATCATTGCTTGAATAATTTGTACATGTATTTTTAAAACTTATATTAGTTGTTTTAATATTCAAAAAATAAAGGTAACATTCTGATACCCATAAAGCAGTGAGCTCCGCCATATTGTAACTTAGTTTACCTTTTCTGCTGACGTCAATTAGAGACAGTTATGGCTTGCTAGAGTGCGCAACCAATGACTGTGTGAAATATAGCTGTGTCTGCACTTCCATGTTTAATAGGAATTGGAAAGTTTACACAATTCAGAATTAAATTAACGGAAAGTGGAACAAAATAAATAATAAAAGTATAAAGCAAAGCTCATGTTTTTGTCTCTTTTACCACCTCCAACGCCTGAATTATCTGCCATAAAAACGTCTCTTTTTATTTCCCCATTACACAATATCTGCCACCTCCTCCCCTTTGTATGGTATCTTCATCTTATTTTATATCTCAACCACTTCACTTTAAAATTCCAACTGTGCCCCGTTCCGCGCCTTACCTGACAAGCTCCTATATATGATCCATTTTCCTACATTACAAAGAAAGTTTATACACCTCACAAATTATTTGTGTCCAAAGAAAATCTTCATATAAACCCATATAAACAGGAAACAAACATTAGTAGTACGTTCCTCAGGTTGCTGCTCCTTCTGAGTTAGAGTGTGATGCTCATACTGGTTTAAACTAAAGGCAGAAAAGATAAACACACACAGCTGGTTTGTTTTCACATAACAAAATAAATCCCTCAATATTGCACTTTGATGAGTTGATTAATATAACACAATGTATAACCCCTACAAGGTCCTCCAAGGTAAGATTATCCAACCGCTGGTCTACAGCAGAATGTAATATTTTAGACAGTATGGCTTAGAATAAAATCTCAATTTATTGTAAAACTATATAGTAGAAATGTTATATTTTAGTGGGTAGTTACAAGAATGGGGGAACCTTGTGTGGGGTGGACTCATTAGAGCTATGAAAACCCTTTGGGTTGGGGCTCACAATGTGTGAGAGTCACATGAGGGGAAAACCCATCCCAACTCCCCATGATCCCAAGACAGGCTCAAAAAATTCTGTAACTTGCAAATGCTTCAAATCAAAGAAGTGATTCAGGTGATTTGCCATGATTTAAAAACAGAATT
The DNA here is from genome assembly GCF_027579735.1 of Bombina bombina. NCBI lineage: Eukaryota > Metazoa > Chordata > Amphibia > Anura > Bombinatoridae > Bombina > Bombina bombina. The sequence continues at coordinate 22,797,123 of NC_069506.1, forward strand.
TGGTTTTTGGTTTCTTTAGTGAGAAGCACAATCTTACATAAATCATCTGAAGGAGATGTGCAGAAAATGTAACGGTAGAAGCTTTCATGTAGTGTCTTATAACAATATAACTGGTGAAATGTATTAATAATAGGGGCGTAACTAGACCTTGCTGGGTAATGGCTGTGGTAGAGACACCATTTTAGCCGTGCTTTTTCTGGCTGGCTGTAGTCAGCAACCACATAGTAAAAAAGGGGCTTCTTCTCTATGAATGAGAAGTCCCATTGGTCAATGTGTGCCAGATGATATGCACAGCCTTCCTGTACAAATATGGGTGTAGGTTTCTCTGTACAGTAACAATGTTGCTATCTGGGAAACCTGGCCACCATATTGTAAAGGCCAATCTATTCACCTCCCTAAAGCTGTGAGTCTGGTTTGCATTGGAGCACACAGTGGGGCAGACAGGATGCATTAAGGAGGTGAAGTGATGCAATTACTGACTGTAGGGCCCCCTAGAGGGGTAGAGGCTGAGACCTCTGAGACCTATGTAGTTATGAACGTGACCTGATTACCAAGAAGGATATGACCACAGATGGTAAACCTCCTTAAATTAAAATAACCCATCTATTGCACACTGTTACTCAGTTATAGCTGAAAGAAATCACAGCCACAAAAATATACTTAAAAGGATCTTCCATCTATAGTTCTATACATACGGCTAGATTACAAGAGTTGCGGTACGGCTTTTAATTCTGAAAACATGGTCATTTCAGCGTAATGGCCAGGAACGCATATTACGAGTTGTGTCGGTATAGCTATACTGCAAGCATTTTAGCCTGTAAATCAACGTCCATTCCGCACTCAAAAAATGACATTTTTGTAAGGGATTTCCATAGCGCTGGTGTTACAGGTTGTGCATTGAGGCTCAAAAGTTTGCGTTACAGCCTATGCCGACACAATCCATACCGCTATTTGAGATCATTAGTTATGGATTTTGCAAAACAAAAATGTTTCACAAAACGCATAACTAAACTGTTACAAAGTACACTAACACCCATAAACCAGCTACTAACCCCTAAATTGCCGCCCTCCTGCATCGCAAACACTATATAAAACGTATTAACCCCTAATCCGCTGCTCCTCGACATCGCCGCCACTATAATAAAGTTATAAACCCCTAAACCTCCAGCCTTCCACATCGTAAAACACTTAATTAAACTATTAACCCCTAAACCTAACATCTTGAGAGAAGGCTTAGGTGGCTAAGATACAGTGGATTAGTTTAATATATACATAAAAAGTGCATACATTAGAATAAATGCACCAAATAAAATAAAGTAGTAAATTAATAAATATGATGATATACAAACATCAAATAAAACAATTAAATAAAAGACATGGATCCATGTGTTCAATAAAACATAAAAGACATACATTCACTAGTTAGTAAATGTCTTCTGACTTTTAAAATCTGATAAAATACTGATTAGGGTGATCAAACCTGATAAAATATGTATGTGACGATCAAACCTTTTCAACGTCACAATACAGTAGAGAGGTGTGGACATAAAGGGTTTAATAGCACACTGCTCTGGTTCCCTTAACCTTGTAACTCTACAAAAAGACCTTAAAAGGGACACCACATTAACCCCCAAATCCTGTCCACACTGCTCTATTTAACAATTTCTGCCACCACCAAAACTCTGAAATTAAAGGGGCATTTTGGAACCCCCAAAAACTCACACAATTTAACAATTATGTAACGTACCTTTAACCTTGTCTCAACAGTGTGTGAATTTATATATTAGAGCCCAAAAACAGAATGAGATTTTCTATGTGTTAAATAACAACAATATCAATACAGGTTAAACAGTGTGAAATTATAAAGACATTCAAAACAACAAACATTTGCAAAGTTACAATTCTTTAAAAAGAAAATGGGACATGAAAAGAATACACACACAATCTCCAACTTATTACCAAGGTCCTTTAGATATGTGGAGAACTGCCGTTCATGATGTTAGTGGCTTGGGTCCCAGGGCAATTCTACCCAAAAGTCTTTCTGTTACATACACTTAAACTAAACTTTCTTTGTCTTGTCAAGGACACTGCCCTTGTTATAATTTACAACGAGGTTAACCATTGCACAGCTAGCCGTGGCTCACAGTATCAGTCTCCAAGAGGAGGGTTTGAAACTTTCACATTCATACACACACTTTACACAAAGAGCATTTCACAATAAACCTGTGACAGGCTAATGGGGGGGGGGGTCTTAGCTACAGATTTCACACAAGGAACAAGAAATTCACATTAACCCTTTTCCAGGCTGAGACCTTTCCAGGTATCAACTACTCCACCTGATTGTATCATGACACCTCCCCTTTTTAAATGGAGGACAGGGAATTTAGCCACATGCTAATCCCTCTTCCACCTACACCACTGTCTTTCCTCGTTCATAAGACCAGGTCTGCCCTTTTTGCACACTCTCTGCATTCATTTGCCCACTGCAACAGTTAGCATCAGCTGACACAATTTCCCGTGTGGAGGACACTCCCTTGCAGGATATCATACACTCCCTGCCCTCACTCTCACTCGTAAAGAGATCTAGAGCACCCTCAGGGTAACTCACTAGGGGAATAAGGGCACTTCTTGCAATGCTTAGGCCAGATACTCCACTGTTCACACCTACCCCTGTATGCTCGGTAGGTGTAGCAGGTTCACTAGTCACTGCAGCTGCTTTGCCCACACACTCTACATCCAGGGCACACACAACTATGAGAGAGCTGCAGGGGAAAGTCACATCTCCCTTCCCCTCTTCTTCACATTTGCCATCTCTGTAGGGGAGGTCCACAGACACACCCAGAATCCCATCCTGTTTTACTCTCAGTAACAGGGCAGGATGTACTCTGGCCCCTACACCAGCCATGCCATTCACTCCTTCTTGCATATGCAATCCTGTTTCAAGGACAGACTGACACATGCCTGTCACCTGTTCTCCTTTGCAGCTGTATAGCTGACATCCCTCACTAAGGGTGCATTTTACCTCAGGGAAAACAGAGAATAAGCCTCTTCTCCTGCCCCCTGCTCACTCCACTGAGCTGGCACACCACACTCGGGCATCTGACCTGACATGCTGGCCACTTTACCCCACTCCACACATCCTATCTTTTCCTGGGGTGTAGCAGTCCCTTCACTAAGTTCTGTCATTGCCCATTCCATATTTTCCTCTTGGGCATGCAATGCTGGTTCTAGCACAGAAGGGTATACACACTCAGTCTGCCCTTCTGCCCAGCCCTGCTGCCCTCTCGCATTCCCACACACTGCATCAGGCACACATTATCACAATCAATGGCAGTATAATCCTTTTCATTGGCACAACACAGTACTGGTACAGGTTCAGGTAAATCATTATTAACCCTAGGCTCTTCCTCCCAGCACCCATTGTCACAAACATTTTCAATACATCCATTTTCATTAGAACAAGATATTACTGGTGTACACAAAGGCAGAGCTGCATCAACCCTCACCCCCCCCCCCCCACCAGCAATCATGTTCAAGGGAATCATTCTTCATCCTTTGGTGGGATACCTTCAGCCCTGGTGTAGCTAGCGATGTGTCCATCCCCAGCCTCCCCTCTGAGTCCCCCAAAGTTTCACACAGTACCTCAGTTGGTGCATGTCCCTATACTGGCCCTTCCCTTTTGCAGGTGTTGTCCTCTGGGGCATACTGACAAAGCATCCGGCCCAAATCATCGCCCAGCAAAACATCAACAGGGATATCCGCAGAGATCCCCACCTCCCGCAAACCTTTTCCCACACCCCAATCAAGGTACACTCGTGCCACAGGCACTTCGGGGCAAACTCCCCCAACTCCTTGAATGGACACAGTCCTTCCTGGTATAATGTTCTCCGGCTTTACCATTTCAGGATGTACCAAGGTAACCGAAGCTCCACTATCCCTGAGTCCTGTTGCCACCTGGTCACCCACAGATACCCTCTGTAGGTTATTTCTCCGCTTTTGCCTTGGGAACCCACCCACAAACAAAACAGATGCTAGTCCCCCAGCCACATTCCCACCCTCAGGCTTCTTCTTCTCTGGACAGGTGAAACTCTGATGCCCCATCTGTTTACAAGTGAAACACCAGCGGGTATCCCCCTGTCCCGGTGTGGCCCCTGCCCCTCTGGCTGTAGGGTGTAGATCAGATGGTCTCTCTGCTGCCTTGTTTGCTCTTTTCCACTTAGGAGACACAGCTTGAATAGCTGCCTGCCTTGTTTCAGTTGCTCTGTTGTTGGCATAATCGTTAGCCAGATCGGCAGCCTCTGCCACTGTTTTAGGCTTTATGTCCAGAATTCATTCTCTGGCATCAGGACTCTATCTGTGAAGGAACTGCTCCAAGATCATCAAATCCTCCAAAGCTTCATGAGTGAGGAATTTTAGGCCCCCAGTCCATTGCTTAAAAGCAGACCTTAGTTGTGCAACATATTCTGTGCAGCTGTCATCTGACCTTTGATGGAGACTCCGAAATGTTTTCCTGTAGAATTCCGAAGTGAGGTTAAAACTTTTCAATAAGTCTGTTTTTATTGCCTCATAGTCCTTGTTATCCTCCACTGGAAGTGAAGCAAATACATCCAGTGCTTTACCCTTCAGGCGAGGAGCTAAATAGCGAACCCATTGCTCTGGGGCCAGCTGATACTGCTTGCATACCTTCTCAAAGCCCTTCAGAAAAACATCCAAGTCAGTGTCTTTTTTTAACATTGTAAAATACTCCAGATGAGGCCTCTCTGTTGCTGGTTCCCCGCGTTCACTGGTTTGGGGAGACAGGCTGGTTCTGTTCATCTGCATAACCTCCAGCTCATGTCTCCATTGAGCATCATTTTCCTTTCTCTCTCTCTCTCTCTCTGCAGCATCTCTCTCTGCAGCCTCTCTCTCTCTTCCTCTCTCTCTTTCTCTCTCTCTCTCTGCAGCCTCTCTCTCTCTCTTCCTCTCTCTCTTTCTCTCTCTCTTTCTGCAGCCTCTCTTTCTTCTTTTCTTTCTCTCTCTCACTCTCTGCAGCCTCTCTCTCTTCTTTTCTTTCTTTCTCTCTCTCTCTCTCTCTCTCTCTCTCTCTCTCTCTCTCTCTCTCTCTCTCTCTATCTCTCTCTATCAGCCAATAGGATTGAGCTTTCATCCTATTGGCTGATCCAATCAGACAATAGGATTAAGCTCTCATTCTATTGGTTGATTGGAACAGCCAATAGGATTTTTCCCCTTTAATTCCTATTGTCTGATAGAAATCTTTCAGCCAATAGGAATGTAAGGGACACCATCTTGGATGACGTCACTTAAAGTGAACCTTCATTTTCCAGCAACCTTAAATATTATACCTTAAATATTACAGGAAATGTAACCCTTTTGTAATTGGTCTGCATAAGATTCTTATCTTTCAGGATTTCTCAGCGGAAACCTTAACTAAGAGAAGGGAGATGTCTGTCCCCTGTCTACGGTAAACTTATGAAGGCCAACTACAATATTAAACTGATTTATCGAGCCAAGCTGGTAGTGGCAAGAGAAGGAATCTCACATACTCTTAATAATGTCTTGAAAGCTGAATCATTTTGCAAAGAGGCGGGTCTATCCTAATTAATAGCAACTGTTGTAAGCTATAAATACTATTTCCAATGTTTAGATATGGAATGGAGTTTTTACTGTTTTGCATTATGTTTTAATTTTAAAGTTTGGTGTGGGGTTTTTTTTTTTTTTTTCCTCTCTCTCCCTCCAGCCTATTTTTTTATTTTTTTATTTAATTTCATGGAACGTGGGCGGCATAACCTCTCCAATCAAAAGGAAATCTATAATTAGATATTTGGGTAAAACTAAACCTGATATTGTCCTGTTACAGGAAATACACTTAAAAGCTGTAGAAATACCCAAACTCAAAACTAAATAGGTTGGAGAGGTTATTGCCGCCACACATGATTCCAGGAAAAAAAGAGTAGTAGCAATTCTTCTGAATAAAAATGTAGAGTATCATATTGAGGCTACTGCATTAGATCCGGAAGGGCGCTTCCAAATTATAGAGATAACTTTGAACAAATCACGTTTTATTTTATGTAATGTTTATGGCCCTAATAATGTTGATAGGGAATTTTGGATGAATCTGATGATCAAATTGCATAAATATATATGACAAAATTTAATAATAGCGGGAGATTTTAATTTAATAGTAGACCCTATTTTAGACAGATTAAATTAAAAAATGTTAATTGGTAAGGATAGGAAATCGTGCATATTACAGAAATTTTGTTTCCAACTTGCACTTATTGATATTTGGCGTGTTCAAAATCCTGATGGCCGCACATATACATGTATGTCCAAAGCCCATCAATCTTTATCCAGGATTGATTATTTTTATATCTCAGACTCTTTACTTTAGCTGAATTGGGAAGCCGGAATTGATGATATCATAATTTCAGACCATGCTGCTATATCACTAAAGTGTAAGACTAATATATCACTTTCATCTAATAATAATATCTATTTTCCTGAGCACTTAACTAATAACATTAGTTTTCGGAATTGGCTAAGATGTAGATGGGACAAATTTTACAAATATAACCATGAGTATATTGAGAAAATAGAAGTGTTTGGGGAAACAGCCAAAGCTGTCTTGAGAGGTTAGATTAAATCTTACATGTCCCAACAAAAAAAAGATTTAGACAAATTGTAATTCAATTGGCCAATCAAGTTAAAAATTCTTATAGATCTTATATAGATACTTCCATTAGATCACGCTGGATTGCATATGTGAATGCTAAGTCATCTCGGGATATACATCTCAAACAGAAAAATGTTCAAGAGGACCTTAGATTAAAAGCTTTATATGGAGGGCACGGCGGTAGATCAGCTAAATTCCTCAGAATATTTACTAAAGTAATTTCGAGGAACACTATTCCAGTTATTAAAAAGGGTATGGACAGATTTATTAAACAATTGGATATTGAAAGAGTCTTTTTGACTATTTTAATGATCTCTATAAATGTGAAAGCCCTGACATAATAAATAAACAAGAATTCTGGGATAAGATTAAAGTACCCAGACTTTCGGCAGATACTATGTCTGAAATTAATTTACCTATTTCCGAAGTTGATATCTCACAAGCTATTAAAATGGCTAAATTAAATAAAGCTGCCAGACCAGATTCCCTACCTACAGAATTCTATAGAATATTACAAATATAAATTACTCCTATTCTGAATAAACTGTTCAACTTCTATTTCTCAGAAAATACTAACTGCTCTCCCTATTTCACTGGTGCTAACATTTCTCTAATAATAAGAGTCATACAGGCCTATCTCGGTCCTGAATTCCGATTATAAACCGCTATCCTCTATTGTAGCTAAGCGACTCAAACCCCACATAGGGGACTTATTTCATAAGGATCAATCAGGATTTATGCCCGGGAGAAACCCTGTAAGAAACATGAGGAAGGTGCTAGTGCTTCTTGATTATTTTTGGAAAACTGTCGACCCGTTATTTAACCAGTGAACAAGTAGGGGTAGCAATGCGCAAATGTCACATTAGAACGACTCACTTGGAGACATCATTGAATCATTGCAGAGATATTTCTCCAGCCAGTTATTACCTTGGGAACACACATTGGGGCCCATTTATCAAGCTTCATATGGAGCTTGAAGGGCCATGTTTCTGGCGAGTCTTCAGACTCGCCAGAAACACCAGTTATGAAGTAGCGGTCTAAAGACCTCTGCTCCATAACCTGTCCGCCTGCTCTGAGGAGGCGGACAGAGATCGCGTGAAATCAACCCGATCGAAATACGATCAGGTTGATTGACACCCCCTGCTGGCGGCTGATTGTTCGCAAATCTGCAGGGGGCAGCATTCCACCAGCAGTTCACAAGAGCTGCTGGTGCAATGCTGAATGCGGAGAGCGTACTGCTCTCCTCATTCAGCGATGTCTGTCGGACATGATCCGCTGATCGGATCATGTCGGACAGACGTTTGTTAAATAGGCCCCATTATCTTATAGAGATGGGATCATTATATGTCAGGCTGGGTCATTTGCACAGTATAACTATCAGAGTGTCACTAATGAGTTTCTTTGTCATTGGAAATCTTCCTACAAGTGGTTCCTAGGTGTTATAAAATGTCCTCTCTTCCTAAACACATCTGAAAATGTTAGTATAAAAAAATCTCCCAATTATAACTAAGGTCAGATTCTAAGGACATCCAACTAATAAAATGAATCTTGTTTTAAGTAAGCTAACAGGAAATTGTGCAAACAGCACATGTTCTGCATTTAACAATGTGCACTTTATGTTCATCCTTTTTAAGACGCTCGTTTCGTCACTGTGCTCACAAATTCAGATGTTCCAATATACAAAATAATCTTGATTGTCATTTAAAACAAGGAGCAATCCATAGCAACATCACAATCATCAAACATTGTGCTCGTTAGGTATCTATTTCACAGCATCTAAAACGTTGCTACTATACAGCAAATAAACAGTCACATGTTAAGTTCAAATTCTGAGAAATATAAATGTTACTGTTACTGTTAGCAAATGATGTGCGGTTCAGATGTGATGTAGATAAATAAAAAAGCTCTTGCTACAACTAGGTACACAGCTGTAATAAAGTGATTCCATCTTATCTGTGCAGTAACATAACATTTCAGTCATAGGGACAAATGCACTTGTCAAACTCCCTGAAATTTTTACTGAACGTGATCCCTTTTCTGTCTGATGTCTATTTAAATTATGTCACAGCTTTTCTTTTTCAGTAAAGGTAAATAAACATAATCAGATGGATTTAAGGCCAATGCCGTCCCCTGAGATTGCTGCTTCTTAGCTATAGGAATAACAAGATACTTCCAATACTGATTAAGACTGCAAACACACATACAAATACATGCACCAAGTTTATTCATTATCAGCCTCTTCCCTTAATATATAAACTAGTGTTAAAGCCCATGTACACCATCCAAAATGTGTAATGAAAGAAATATACCTCTTAGGAGGCATAAATCTCTCCCTCTATCCCTATCCATGTATCCCTCTATCCATGTATCCCTATCCCTCTATCCATCTATTAATATCCCTCTATCCATCTATCCATCTATCCATGTATCCCTATCCCTCTATCCAGCTATCCCCATCCCTCTATCCATCTATCCCTCTATCCATCTATTAATATCCCTCTATCCATCTATTAATATTCCTCTATCCATCTATCCCTCTATCCATCTATCCATCTATCCCTATCCCTCTATCCCTCTATACCTTTATCCATCTATCCCTATCCCTTTATCCATCTATCCCTCTATCCATCTATCCCTCTATCCATCTATACCTATCCCTCCATACATCTATCCATCTATCCCTCTATCCATCTATCCCTATCCCTCCATACATCTATCCATCTATCCCTCTATACCTCTATCCCTCTATCCATCTATCCCTATCCCTTTATCCATCTCTCCATCTATCCCTCTATCCATCTATCCCTATCCCTTTATCCCTATCCCTTTATCCATCTATCCCTCTATCCCTATCCCTTTATCCACCTATCCCTCTATCCATCTATCCCTATCCCTCTATCCATGTATCCCTCTATACATCTATCCCTATCCCTTTATCCACGTATCCCTCTATCCATCTATCCCTATCCCTCTATCCATCTATCCCTCTATCCATCTATCCCTATTCCTCTATTCATCTATCCCTCTATCCTTCTATCCCTCTATCCCTCTATCTATCCCTATCCCTTTATCCATCTATCCCTCTATCCATCTATCCCTCTATCCATCTATCCCTCTATCCATCTATCCCTCTATCCATCTATCCATCGATCCATCTATCCCTCTATACCTCTATCCATCTATCCCTATCCCTTTATCCATCTATCCATCTATCCCTCTATTCATCTATCCCTCTATCCATCTATCCCTATCCCTCTATCCCTATCCCTTTATACATATATCCATCTATCCCTATCCCTCTATCTATCTATATCTATTCCACTATCCATCTATCCCTCTACCCATCTATCCCTCTATCCCTATCCCTCTATCCATCTATCCCTCTATCCATCTAAACCTATCCCTCTATCCCTATCCCTCTATTCATGTATCCCTATCCCTCTATCCATGTATCCCTATCCCTCTATCCATGTATCCCTATATCTCTATCCATATATCCCTATCCCTCTATCCCTCTATTCATCTATCCATCTATCCCTATCCCTCTATCCATGTATCCTTATCCGTCTATCCCTCTATCATCTATCCCTCTATCCCTCTATCTCTCTATCTATCTATCTATCCCTCTATCCATATATCCCTCTATCCATCTATCCCTCTATCCATTTATCCCTATCCCTTTATCCATCTATCCCTCTATCCATCTATCCCTCTATCCATCTATCCCTCTATCCATCTATCCCTCTATCCATCTATCCATATCCCTTCATCCATCTATCCCTCTATCCATCCATCCCTCTATCCATCTATCCCTACCCCTCTAACCATCTATCCGTCTACCTCTCTATCCCTATCCCTCTATCCATCTATCCATCTATCCCTATCCCTCTATCCCTATCCTACTATCCCTATCCCTCTATCCCTGGTATTACGAGTTTTTACAAACCCGTCGTTAAAAGGCAAGAAGTGAGCGTTGAGCAAAATTTTGCTCATTACCGCACTCCAATACCAGCGCTGCTTAAGTCAGCGGTGAGCTGGTCGTACGTGCTCGTGCACGATTTCCCCATAGCAATTAACGGGGAGAGCCGGCTAGTTTAGGATTTATTTTTATTTTACAGGTAGGTTTGTATTTATTTTAACTAGGTAGAATACCTGTAAAATAAAACCTAACCTAAGTTGCAATAACACCTAACACTAAACTATAATTAAATAAATTAACTAAATTAACAACAATTAAATCAATTAAATTAGCTAAAGTACAGAAAAAAAACAGTAAATTACAGAAAATAATAAACAAATTACAAGATATTTAAACTAATTACACCTAATCTAATAGCCCTATCAAAATAAAAAAAAAATAAAAAAAAAAAAAAACCTAGCCTCAACTAAATTACCAATAGCCCTTAAAAGGGCCTTTGGTGGGGCATTGCCCAAAGTAATCAGCTCTTTAACCTGTAAAAAAAAAATACAAACAACCCCCCAAAAGTAAAACCCACCACCCACATAACCAACCCCCCAAATAAAATACTATCTAAAAAAACCTAAGCTCCCAATTGCCCTGAAAAGGGCAGTTAGCTCTTTTGCAAGCCCAAACCCTAACCTAAAAATAAAACCCACCCAATACACCCTTTAAAAAACCTAACACTAACCCCCTGAAGATTGACTTACCGGGAGAAGTGCTCATCCAAGCCAGGCCGAAGTCCTCAACAAAGCCGGGAGAAGTCTTCATCCAAGACGGGCGAAGTGGTCCTCCAGAGGGGCAGAAGTCCTCATCCAGACGGCATCTTCTATCTTCATCCATCCGGCACGGAGCGGGTCCATCTTCAAGACATCCTACGAGGAGCATCCTCTTCATCCGACGACTAAAGACGAATGAAGGTACCTTTTAAGTGACATCATCCAAGATGGCGTCCCTTAGATTCCGATTGACTGATAGAATTCTATTAGCCAATCGGAATTAAGGTAGAAAAATTGGCTGATCCAATCAGCCAATAGGATTGAGCTCGCATTCTATTGGCTGTTCCAATCAGCCAAAAGAATGCAAGCTCAATCCTATTGGCTGATTGGATCAGCAAATAGGATAGAACTTCAAATATGAAGTATTTAGTTAATGATAGGAATTTTATTTAGACTTATTTAAATTATATTTAAGTTAGGGGGTGTTAGGGTTAGGGTTAGACTTATATTTAGGGGTTAATAACTTTAATATAGTGGTGGCGACGTTGGGGGCGGTAGATTAGGGGTTAATAAATGTAGGTAGGTGGCGGGGATGTTAGGGACGGCAGATTAGGGGTTAATAATATTTAACTAATGTTTGCGAGGCGGGAGTGCGGCTGTTTAGTGGTTAATATGTTTATTATAGTGGCGGCGACGTTGGGGGCGGCAGATTAGGGGCTAATAAGTGTGAGAAAGCCATTCTGTGGCGAAACATGTTAGGGCTTAGCAAGTTGTAATGCTATAAGCACAACTTTTTAACAAGCAGGGTGTTGTGGGGGGCTTAACGTATTAAGGTCGATAATACAAGCATTGACCCTTGATAGTGGGCGATATACAGCCCAAAATATATGAGACATTTTAGATGCTGTGGGCAATAATTTGAGCATATTTAACCTTTACGTTACTCGCACAGCAGAACCAATATTAATTTTGGCTAATTGTTACATCTAAACTATACCAAAGCAGTATTGTTAAGTAGCGTGGTGTTTAATTTAAAATCAGATTGGTTCACCTGATAGTCTAATGTTGTTGTTATACAATAATACATAACTGCTTTTGACTACACCAAGCAGATTAGTTTATCTGCAGCACTCTTTCGTTATCTGATATATAAGATATATTAATCTGTCCAACTAAGTGGACGGAGTACTTGTCATTTTCAGCATAAGCAGACTAATACACCTGCAGCTTTGCACACTTTATACTATAAGTATTTCTATATATACAAGCAAACATATACTACCGGTAACACAAACCGATCAATATAATGTGTATGAAGGATTTAGGACATAAGGAAAATATTTATTTTAATTGATATCATCAATATTTACAGAGAATAACAATATATGGCAGATCATAATTACTATAAAATTGATACTTAAAATTGCATAATATCAACAAATTGCAACATATTAAACCTATACCTAATCTAGCATGTAGCATACGACAGCACTACACAATAGTTAATGCAGGTCGCTTTGTGTCAAGTCACCAACGTTATTTAAGAGCCTCACTTATAGGGATCTACATGCTGAATACTCTTTATTAAGTTGAACCTTTACTCTTTTGTATATTGGTTATTAGCCACATTATTCACGCAACTACTGTTTGCAAAATCCATTTGAAAGTGATATATATCTCAACTATGGATTTGTTCATCCTAGGTTGAAGATTTAACCCTATAGAAAATTATCCATAGTATAATACATCTTGTGCGCTGAATACTCCATCTCCACAATCACCCTGTGTTTTTAATTTATGTATGTTTGTTTGTGGATATTTTTATCTAATTTCCTAATAAAGGTTATATTTTAAGTAATTAAAACCTACCACTTTTCCAACCTAACCCCCCATTCAATGGTTCTAGTTTATAGCCACCTTTTACCTAGGATTATGAGTGCTATATAAGTGTACACCACTATCAATCCTAGGATTGATTCTTTCCTTTCAGAATATTTAACTAATGTTTGTGAGGCGGGAGTGTGGCGGTTTCCATCTATCCCTCTTTTCATCTATCCCTCTATCCATCTATCCCTATCCCTCTATCCCTATCCCTTTATCCATCTATCCATCTATCCCTATCCCTTTATCCATCTATCCCTCTATCCATCTATCCCTATCCCTCTATCCATCTATCCTTCTATCTATCTATATCTATTCCACTATCCATCTATCCCTCTACCCATCTATCCCTCTATCCCTATCCCTCTATCCATCTATCCCTCTATCCATCTAAACCTATCCCTCTATCCCTATCCCTCTATTCATGTATCCCTATCCCTCTATCCATGTATCCCTATATCTCTATCCATATATCCCTATCCCTCTATCCCTCTATTCATCTATCCATCTATCCCTATCCCTCTATCCATGTATCCTTATCCGTCTATCCCTCTATCATCTATCCCTCTATCCCTCTATCTATCTATCTATCTATCTATCTATCTATCTATCTATCTATCTATCTATCTATCTATCTATCTATCTATCCCTCTATCCATATATCCCTCTATCCATCTATCCCTCTATCCATCTATCCCTATCCCTTTATCCATCTATCCATCTATCCCTCTATCCATCTATCCCTCTATCCATCTATCCCTCTATCCATCTATCCCTAGCCCTAGCCCTCTATCCATCTATCCCTCTATCCATCTATCCATATCCCTTCATCCATCTATCCCTCTATCCATCCATCCCTCTATCCATCTATCCCTACCCCTCTAACCATCTATCCGTCTACCTCTCTATCCCTATCCCTCTATCCATCTATCCATCTATCCCTATCCCTCTATCCCTATCCCTCTATCCCTATCCCTCTATCCCTGGTATTACGAGTTTTTACAAACCCGTCGTTAAAAGGCAAGAAGTGAGCGTTGAGCAAAATTTTGCTCATTACCGCACTCCAATACCAGCGCTGCTTAAGTCAGCGGTGAGCTGGTCGTACGTGCTCGTGCACGATTTCCCCATAGCAATTAACGGGGAGAGCCGGCTGAGAAAAAGTCTAACACCTGCAAAAAAGGAGCGTAAAACTCAGTAACGCAGCCCCATTGATTCCTATGGGGAAATAAAATTTATGTTTACACCTAACACCCTAACATGAACCCCGAGTCTAAACACCCCTAATCTTACACTTATTAACCCCTAATCTGCTGCCCGACATCGCCAACACCTGCATTATATTTATTAACCCCTAATCTGCCGCTCCGGACACCGCCGCCACCTACATTATACTTATGAACCCCTAATCTGCTGCCCCCAACATCGCCGCCACCGACATTACATTTATTAACCCCTAATCTGCCACCCCCAATGTCGCCGCCACGTACCTACACTTATTAACACCTAATCTGCTGCCCCCAACGTCGCTGCCAATATAATAAACATATTAACCCCTAAACCGCCGCACTCCAGCCTCGCAAAAATTAGTTAAATATTATTAACCCCTAATCTGCCATCCCTAACATTGATGTCACCTACCTACATTTATTAACCCCTAATCTGCCACCCCCAATGTCGCCGCCACTATATTAAAGTTATTAACCCCTAAACCTAAGTCTAACCCTAACACCCCCTAACTTCAATATATATAATAAGTTAGGTCATCAGACATAAGCAGTGGTCATCAGACACAAGAGAACCTCCAGTCAGTATTTATCAAGCAGTGGTCATCAGACACAAGAGAACCTGCAGTCAGTATTTATCAAGCAGCGGTCATTAGACACAAGAGAACCTGCAGTCAGTATTTATCAAGCAGCGGTCATCAGACACAAGAGAACCTGCAGTCAGTATTTATCAAGCAGTGGTCATCAGACACAAGAGAACCTACAGTCAGTATTTATCAAGCAGCGGTCATTAGACCGCTTCTTCCAAGCCCTTTTCTCCACCTCTTAGGTGGAGAATTTCAATCTCCCCGGTCTCCTCCGATGATTGACAGCTCCTGCCTGTGCGTGATTGGCTGTTTTGCACAACAGGGCTATTTTGTGCTTCTGTGCAATGCTGAATTCCGGCAGCGGATTGCTGCCCGCCAGAGCCCTA
This sequence comes from Bombina bombina, assembly GCF_027579735.1. NCBI lineage: Eukaryota > Metazoa > Chordata > Amphibia > Anura > Bombinatoridae > Bombina > Bombina bombina. Next base: position 22,812,550 of record NC_069506.1, read on the forward strand.
GTTTAATAAATCTAGCCCTAACTGTTTTCATTAATACATTCATTCGTTACTCTTTTCATTTGTGCAGGCTGCTATTTGTTCATTTTGTTCAGTGCCAAAATAACAAATTAGGCAATATTCAGAGAAATACAGATTTGTCTGAACGCAAATGCACATGTCTAGTTTTGGTCATTGGTCCCCCAGTGTCGCTCTGACCCTCACACTGCAACCAACAATATAATTTACTGTAGTTGTGCCACAGCTGTGCAAATTAAAGGGGTTTGTTAACCCCTCCTGGAACGCAAACAAATATCAGGTTTATGGATTCCAGTGGTTTCAGTAGAAGAAATCCAAAGGATATTAAACATTTATAATGTTTAAAGAACAGTCTACACTAAAATTGTTATTGTTTGCACAACCAACATTGTTGTGTTAAAATACTTTATAACATTTAAACCTTTAAATTTCTGCCTGATTCTAAGCCACTACAGACAGCCTCTTATCACATGCTTTTTTATTAGCTTTTCACAACAGGAGAGTGCTAGTTCATGTGAGCCACATAGATAATGTATTCACACCTGAGGAGTTATTTAAGATTTAGCTCAACACAGTACTAACTGCAAGTCAATAAATAATAAATAAAAAGTCATGTGATCAGGGGGCTGTCAGAAGATGATTAGAGGCCTATTTATTAAGCTGTCAACTATGCTGCATTCAACGGCACCAATATGCTTGCCTAACATCGCCTAACATCGCGGCCGCGGACCTGAATACGCTCTCCTTATTTATCAAAAAAGCTGTCAAAAAGCCGCACACCAAGTATGGGGCGATGAGCAGCGGACTGTTGTTAACTAACAGTCATCAATCTCGCTGCTATTTGGGTTTTTCCCAACTTTATTTATATTTGTTAACACATAAAGACGGAGTGTTCAGTATTTAAACCCCTTGGTCTCTGAGAGTGTATGCATGAGATCAAAAACAGGGGTATGTGTCCCAAAAAATATCGGTACATAATGGGCAAACAGTCAAAATGGTGATGTGTCCAAATCCTAGGACTCAATGTGTCTCTCTCTGAAAAAGTCCCTTTAGTGTCAACACACTCCGCTTCAGCCTAGATGTCAATAAATGGTCTGGTCTGGTGGGGTGCCTGGACGCACTCTGTACTTCCTCACGGACTGGCGATGGAACCCTTCCAGTGGGGTGCAGCTCGTGTGTCCTTCCTGTCGTGCATAGAGATTTGGTCGTGTACGTAGTTAGTCGCACCTCCTGGTGCGTCACCAATGACATTGCTAGTCCATAAAAGGTGGAGCAATTGGGCAGCGGATCCAAAAGTGGTATTCCCAACCGCAAGTAAGCAAAGTAGCAAGAAGGAAATGAGATGCGCTGGCTCAAAAAAGTCAAATGTTGGAAAGGAGTTTATTAGGAAGTCCTAAACAGTACTGGTACAATGTTGATAGGTCACAGTCAGGAACGCCTGACGCGTTTCGTGCCAAGGCGTTCCTGACTGTGACCTATCAGCATTGTACCAGTACTGTTTAGGACTTCCTAATAAACTCCTTTCCAACATTTGACTTTTTGAGCCAGTGCATCTCATTTACTTCTTGCTACTCAACTTTATTTATACCCTGTCACTAAACACCGCCACTATAAGTGTAAGTGGATCTTCAGGGGTTAGTGTTAGGTTTTTTAAGGGTTTATTGGGTGGGTTTTAATTTTAGGTTAGGGATTTTGGGAGGAAAAAGAGCTAAATGCCCATTTAAGGGCAATGTCCATCCAAATGCCCTTTTCAGGGCAATGGGGAGCTTAGATTTTATAGATTTTTGGGGGGTTTGGTTGTGTGGGTGGTGGGTTTTACTGTTGGGGGGTGTTTGTATTTTATTTTACAGGTAAAAGAGCTGATTACTTTGGGGCAATGCCCCGCAAAAGGCCCTTTTAAGGGCTATTGGTAGTTTAGTTTAGGCTAGGTTTTTTTTTATTTTGGGGGGGCTTTTTATTTTGATAGGGCTATTAGATTAGGTGTAATTAGTTTAAATATCTGTAATTTGTTTATTATTTTCTGTAATTTAGTGTTTGTTTCTTTGTTTTTTGTACTTTAGCTAATTTAATTTAATTTAGGTAATTGTATTTAATTTAGTTAATTTATTTAATTATAGTGTAGTGTTAGGTGTTAGTGTAACTTAGGTTAGGTTTTATTTTACAGGTACTTTTGTATTTATTTTAACTAGGTAGTTATTAAATAGTTAATAACTATTTAATAACTATTCTACCTAGTTAAAATAAATACAAACTTGCCTGTAAAATAAAAATAAACCCTAAGCTAGATAGAATGTAACTATTAGTTATATTGTAGCTAGCTTAGGGTTTATTTTATAGGTAAGTATTTTGTTTTAAATAGGAATTATTTAGTTAATGATATGAATTTTATTTAGACTTATTTAAATTATATTTAAATTAGAGGTGTTAGGGTTAGGGTTAGACTTAAAGGGACACTGTACCTAAAACTTTTCTTTCGTGATTCAGATTGAGCATGAAATTTTAAGCAACTTTCTAATTTACTCCTATTATCAATTTTTTTCCATTCTCTTGGTATCTTTATTTGAAATGCAAGAATGTAAGTTTAGATGCCGGCCCATTTTTGGTGAACAACCTGGGTTGTCCTTGCTGATTGGTGGATAAATTCATCCACCAATAAAAAAGTGCTGTCCAGAGTCTCAAACAAAAAAAAAAGCTTAGATGATGATAATAATGATATCAAGAGAACGAAGAAAAATTGATAATAGGAGTAAATTAGAAAGTTGCGTAAAATTGCATGCTCTTTCTGAATTATAAAAGAAAAAAATTGGGTTCAGTGTCCCTTTAAGGGCCATTAGTAGTTTATTTTAGGCTAGGGTTTTTTTTATTTTGATATGGCTATTAGATTAGGTGTAATTAGTTTAAATATTTGATCATTTATTTTTTATTTTGTGTAACTTAGTGTTTTTTATTTTTTGTAACTTAGTTGTTAGTTTTTGTAACTTAGTAATTCTTTATTGTAGATTTAAATAATTTGAGTAGGGTTAGGTTTTTAAATATGTAATATAGTTAATTTAATTTGTAGTTTAATGTAATTTAAGTATAACAGTTAGGGTAGGTTAATTAATAGTTTAATAAAGTTTAATGTAATTTTAGTATAATAGTTAGGGTAGGTAAATTAGTAGTTTAATATATATTTTATTTTAATTATAAAGTTAAGTTTAAATTTATTATAAGATAGGGATGAGTTAATATTTAATGTAAAGTTAGCGGGTTGTTAGGTTTAGCGGTTAATAGCTTAATTTAGTTTATGGCGATGTGGGGGGCTGGCGGTTTAGGGGTTAATAGGTTTAGTAAGTGGTAGTGATATTAATAAAAAAAAAATGTAATAAAAACTGTTACGTCATTATTTTAGTGGGCCCTGTATGTAGTTCTTAATTAGCTTATTTTGGATGTTTATTCATAATGTGATGTTACCTAAGTTATAAAAAGGCAGCTAGGTCGATCTCCTCATTTAACCCCTCAGGGTTCATGGTGCCCATATGGTGTATCTATTTTAACTCTTTCTGTACAAGTTCACAAAAAGTAGAAATTGCATTCCCTTTCGATTGAGTGGGAAAAATGATTGAAGAGGGTTTTAAGTTGGAGTGTTTGCTAATGTATGTAGGTTTAGTTTGATTAGAAATTTCATTCTCATTGTATAGTTCCTCTAGTGTATTTAATAGATCTAAGTCTGTATCTGAAATATTTTTGAGGAAATCAATGTTCTCTTTTGCATTTAATTTTTCAAAATGTCTACAAAGAGGTCATTTTCTAATAAATTTGTTAAAATCTATGAAGAGGTTGAAAGGATTTGGGCCCCTAGTTGGCGCAAAATTCAGGCATTTAGAAAGGACACCTAGTTCTATATCCGTAAAGGAATAGGAAGATAAGTTAAATGTTTTTAATAATGGTTCTCCTGTTTGCCCCTCTTCGGGGTTCTTGGTTCCTCTCTTTCCTCTTCTATTTCTATTGGAATGTTCATGCAAATTGCAGTACATTGGACGCACGAAATGCCCTTATATAGAAAGACTGTTAGAACATCTAAAGAATATAGAGGCCGGATATAAAGGACACAGTGTGTCAAGGCATTTAAAAAAGTACATAATAAAGATCTTAGGTTTATCAAAGGTACCATTTTAGAACAAGTACAAATCCCACAAGGAGGAGGTGATAGGTTTCAAAGGTTGAGACAACGGGAAACCTATTGGATACACCATATGGGCACCATGAACCCTGAGGGGTTAAATGAGGAGATCGACCTAGCTGCCTTTTTATAACTTAGGTAACATCGCATTATGAATAAACATCATAAATAAGCTAATTAAGAACTGCATACAGGGCCCACTAAAATAATGAAATAACAGTTTTTATTAAAATTAAGGGGGCATTTTCTGATACATCCTAAAAGGGTACACTAATATTTCAGCAGATTTTTACATATATTTACCAATAAACATGGCCATTTTTCCTTTCACCCACACCTACATTTTTTCTGTAAATGACCATTTTTAAAAAAAGAAATCAGAGACAGTCTATATGTCGGATACACTTACATATGAATACAAATCCCAGAGACCCATATACAAAAACATTTTAGTCATTCCTGCATTTATTCTAACACAAAATGCTAGAATACAAAGAACAGCACATTGACACGATTCAATGAAGGCAAATGAAAAACGTAATATGTAAGTTGTAAGTTTACTTTTACAGTCGAATTTAAGTTAGACCGCATATCAAGTCTTTTTGAAATATAAGTTCGCTGACAAGCAGGGCTTTAGGACCCAATGAATTCCTCATTCTGATAGTCAGAAGCGTACATACCAGGTTCCCATAGTTACAAACAACAATCAAGCCTCAAGAGCAAACGTAATGGCACTGACGTCACACACTAATAGCCGTAATGGAGTAGGCGAAAAAAACACGCCCACTTGTAGCCTTTAAATATGTTACACGCCGGATACCTGTGTACACACTTTTCCTCTGATGAAGAAGTCTTGAAAGACTATGAAACGCGTAAGGATTTTTACAAGTGGGCGGACAGGTCCTATTTTAATCGGCTATACTTCATTGTTGTTTCTTTTAACTGATATAGCGACTTTGTTTGTATATACAACATTTTTTATAATTGACAAGGTGACTAACAGACTTTGCCTGTATTTTAAGATAAGTAATACACACTTGTTCATAAATATTTCGCTTTATGAATTGTCCCATAAATCTGATGAACTACTTAGCGGCACAATTGTTACATGGGGGACATTTACTATAACCAGTTTTTATCAAAACAATTCAAGTCCTCTTGCAATCAAAAGATGTGACTTTGAATACGACATACCCACCAACCGGATCTTACAGTACAAGATCTTCACAACAGGCTGTGGTGCTCCTTTCGCTTTTATATGTTATTATCTTACCTCATATTGGATTGAGGTTATATATTGTAAGCATAACTTGTATACAGTAATAAACTTTTATTTTGGTATATACAGTATTACGCTATGTATATGTTTCTTCTTTTTTCCTGCACATCCTGAATGATCCTATAAGGGGATAAAGTTTCTCACCACCATCTAAAAGAAAAGAAGAGAGTCCAGGATCTCCATTGAATCCTAGAGCAACATCCCAAGAAAGGGATCTACAAGCAGACTGAGATTCGGGAAAGTTTCCTTTTAAAGAGCCACAGAGAGACCACCAACTTTACCAACTAAAGAGCAAATACTTTACCTCATAAGATTGAGGTAAAAGCTGGTAAGCAGGAAATTCTTACTTCATGTTACTGTAATAAGAAGTGAAAATTGAGAGAAAGAAAAGCATTTCATCTACATAAGACTATCATTATTATTTTTATAACCATCGATAAACTGTTAGGAGTGAAATACACTCCCATTCTAGAAAGAAATTGTCTTAGCTGAGCGCCTATTATACACTATTGATTTCTCCTTTTTTCCACACCTTTTACAGTGACAGGGGTACACTGTGTCAATATCTAGGCAGCACATTATTTCTGGTTATACAAACTATTTTGTCATATTTGGTGTATATTTTTGTGTTTATACTGAATTGATAGGATTTTCTAAGGTTTAAACACACTCTTATATATCCACTCCATCAAATATTGAATTGTACTTAGATACACCCTCTGATAGGTATGTACAAAAACCATTACCTAAGTTTTAGCTGGTGCCCTTATTCATTCTACATATATATATATATATATATATATATATATATATATATATATATATATATATATATATATATATATATATATATATATATCAACTTTTTAAATTAGGGGGAGATAAAAGGTGAGTTTAAAATCTTCCACTACGCACAAAATATAGAAAAATAACTCATTGTGTAGTTCATTAACAAATCTAGACAGGCCCGAAGGCTTGTTTTCCCACAGAAAACCTCTGAATTACATTGTTTCCAATGCAGCAAAGGATTCTGGGTAAGATATGCAAATTAAGTACACAATGACACACCTTTTTACTTCAGTCTGCTTTTCAGCAGATTCCCTTTACGCCAAAGTATCGCTGTTCACACAGCTTATAAACTTATGAATCACTGCACTAACCCTAGCTAAGTTTATATGCTGTGTGAACAGCGATACTTTGGCGTAAAGGGAATCTGCTGAAAAGCAGACTGAAGTAAAAAGGTGTGTCATTGTGTACTTAATTTGCATATCTTACCCAGAATCCTTTGCTGCATTGGAAACAATGTAATTCAGAGGTTTTCTGTGGGAAAACAAGCCTTCGGGCCTGTCTAGATTTGTTAATGAACTACACAATGAGATATTATATATATATATATATATATATATATATATATATATACATATTTAGAAATGTATGTAACTCTTTGTTAAAGCCCTTTAGAATTTTTTATGATATGTTTTTATTTTTGTAAATTTTATCACACAGTGTTGTTATGAGTGTAACTGTACTTTTAAATGTATTTTTTATGTTTTCTGCAAGTTTTTCGTTGAGTGTAACAGTTAACCAGACCTCTGAAGCTGCGCTAACCCAATGTGCGTTAAATTAAATTGCACTCAAGAAAATCTGTTTACTTTCAACTTGTAATGCTTGCGCTACTTCAGACGCTCGCAAAGAGCCGCAATATACCTCTTATCACACAGTCGTGCGCAACAGTTAGTGCGCCACTCATAATCTATCCCTTTATGGGGAATAACATTTGGGTTTAATGTACATAAAGTTTCAAAAGTAGTACATTTTTAAATGATAGGTTTTTAAAGCCACACTTTAGATTTTATTAACACTTAAGGTTAGTATAAGCTGAGGCCCTGTAATGCAACAAAACTGAAACAAAAAAGTTGTCACAAGTGATGTGATAGTTTGATTGCTGAGATCAGTTTTGTGATATTTTGTTTGAGATTTTATGAAAGTTTGACATTGGCACTGTGTCAAACTTCCCTACACGCTGTTCTGTCCCAAGTGTCTCACTTTAATCAGCAATAGGCGAGGCTAACCTGTCAGTCTCTATTTAGCTATTTTGTATCATATACAATTAGCAGCAAAGTGACACAATGTTTCTCAGAGGGTGATGTGTGCTATTATCTGTCTTCCTGACAACCTCTAGTAATTGCAGAATGACTCTGCTAGCTGTGCCCTTTTCTAACTTGTGCTCAGCTTGGCTCCCTGTGTATATTTTCCTAGCTCGGAGCACCTGGGTTTCGTTAGCAGATCCAATCACATCACACTGACCTTGTGTCTCAGATTAAAAACAACATACCTAAAAAAAGGGAAAAAAATATTAATTAAATTAGCACTGTAAGAAAAAAACAGCAGCAAAATACTTTTGTTCTAATAAATAGAAATAAAATTCAGTGTTCAATCGCTTTGGTCTATCCTTTACATTTCATGCACTATTAATATGGATATTAAAGTCATTTTTGTATACTCTTATAGCATACGGCAAATAAGCAAAACATCTACATGCAAAATAAATATTTTACAATCTTTTAATAAAATAATTTTGACACCACAATTTTGAAGGTCTCGCAAATCGAGTTTAGTTCAGGGATAAACCCCTTGAACAAAAAATCTAATGCAATTCATCTTCCTGGTCTCTTTTTCCTGTGCCCAGTTAGGAACAGATGTCCAAGCTGACGCACTTGACTTGCTTATGCTGTAGGCGCTTATAGAGAGCAACATGAAACTAAGACCCACATTTTGTACACCCGGAACAGAACATTCAAATTTTCATTCACTGGGGCTGCAAATTCTATTGAAGAATACACTTTGGCCTAGATTTGGAGTTCGGCGGTAAAAGGGCTGTTAACGCTCCACGGGCTTTTTTCTGGCCGCACCATAAATTTAACTCTGGTATCGAGAGTTCAAACAAATGCTGCGTTAGGCTCCAAAAAAGGAGCGTAGAGCATTTTTACCGCAAATGCAACTCTCGATACCAGAGTTGCTTACGGACGCGGCCGGCCTCAAAAACGTGCTCGTGCACGATTCTCCCATAGAAAACAATGGGACTGTTTGAGCTGAAAAAAAAACTAACACCTGCAAAAAAGCAGCGTTCAGCTCCTAACGCAGCCCCATTGTTTCCTATGGGGAAACACTTCCTACGTCTGCACCTAACACTCTAACATGTACCCCGAGTCTAAACACCGCTAACCTTACACTTATTAACCCCTAATCTGCCGTCCCCGCTATCGCTGACCCCTGCATTACACTTTTAACCCCTAATCTGCCGCTCCGTAAACCGCCGCAACCTACGTTATCCCTATGTACCCCTAATCTGCTGCCCTAACATCGCCGACCCCTATGTTATATTTATTAACCCCTAATCTGCCCCCCACAACGTCGCCGACACCTACCTACACTTATTAACCCCTAATCTGCCGAGCGGACCTGAGCGCTACTATAATAAAGTTATTAACCCCTAATCCGCCTCACTAACCCTATCATAAATAGTATTAACCCCTAATCTGCCCTCCCTAACATCGCCGACACCTACCTTCAATTATTAACCCCTAAACTTCCGATCGGAGCTCACCGCTATTCTAATAAATGTATTAACCCCTAAAGCTAAGTCTAACCCTAACACTAACACCCCCCTAACTTAAATATAATTTACATCTAACGAAATAAATTAACTCTTATTAAATAAATTATTCCTATTTAAAGCTAAATACCTACCTGTAAAATAAACCCTAATATAGCTACAATATAAATTATAATTATATTATAGCTATTTTAGGATTAATATTTATTTTACAGGCAACTTTGTAATTATTTTAACCAGGTACAATAGCTATTAAATAGTTAAGAACTATTTAATAGCTAAAGTAGTTAAAATAATTACAAATTTACCTGTAAAATAAATCCTAACCTAAGATATAATTAAACCTAACACTACCCTATCAATAAAATAATTAAATAAACTACCTACAATTACCTACAATTAACCTAACACTACACTATCAATAAATTAATTAAACACAATTGCTACAAATAAATACAATTAAATAAACTAGCTAAAGTACAAAAAATAAAAAAGAACTAAGTTACAGAAAATAAAAAAATATTTACAAACATAAGAAAAATATTACAACAATTTTAAACTAATTACACCTACTCTAAGCCCCCTAATAAAATAACAAAGCCCCCCAAAATAAAAAATTCCCTACCCTATTCTAAATTAAAAAAGTTACAAGCTCTTTTACCTTACCAGCCCTGAACAGGGCCCTTTGCGGGGCATGCCCCAAGAATTTCTGCTCTTTTGCCTGTAAAAAAATAAATACAATACCCCCCCCCAACATTACAACCCACCACCCACATACCCCTAATCTAACCCAAACCCCCCTTAAATAAACCTAACACTAAGCCCCTGAAGATCTTCCTACCTTGTCTTCACCATCCAGGTATCACCGATCCGTCCTGGCTCCAAGATCTTCATCCAACCCAAGCGGGGGTTGGCGATCCATAATCCGGTGCTGAAGAGGTCCAGAAGAGGCTCCAAAGTCTTCCTCCTATCCGGCAAGAAGAGGACATCCGGACCGGCAAACATCTTCTCCAAGCGGCATCTTCGATCTTCTTCCATCCGGTGCGGAGCGGGTCCATCTTGAAGCAGGCGACGCGGATCCATCCTCTTCTTCCGATGTCTCCCGACTAATGACGGTTCCTTTAAGGAACGTCATCCAAGATGGCGTCCCTCGAATTCCGATTGGCTGATAGGATTCTATCAGCCAATCGGAATTAAGGTAGGAATATTCTGATTGGCTGATGGAATCAGCCAATCAGAATCAAGTTCAATCCGATTGGCTGATCCAATCAGCCAATCAGATTGAGCTCGCATTCTATTGGCTGTTCCGATCAGCCAATAGAATGCGAGCTCAATCTGATTGGCTGATTGGATCAGCCAATCGGATTGAACTAGATTCTGATTGGCTGATTCCATCAGCCAATCAGAAAATTCCTACCTTAATTCCGATTGGCTGATAGAATCCTATCAGCCAATTGGAATTCGAGGGACGCCATCTTGGATGACGTCCCTTAAAGGAACCGTCATTAGTCGGGAGACATCGGAAGAAGAGGATGGATCCGCGTCGCCTGCTTCAAGATGGACCTGCTCCGCACCGGATGGAAGAAGATCGAAGATGCCGCTTGGAGAAGATGTTTGCCGGTCCGGATGTCCTCTTCTTGCCGGATAGGAGGAAGACTTTGGAGCCTCTTCTGGACCTCTTCAGCACCGGATTATGGATCGCCAACCCCCGCTTGGGTTGGATGAAGATCTTGGAGCCAGGACGGATCGGTGATACCTGGATGGTGAAGACAAGGTAGGAAGATCTTCAGGGGCTTAGTGTTAGGTTTATTTAAGGGGGGTTTGGGTTAGATTAGGGGTATGTGGGTGGTGGGTTGTAATGTTGGGGGGGGGTATTGTATTTATTTTTTTACAGGCAAAAGAGCAGAAATTCTTGGGGCATGCCCCGCAAAGGGCCCTGTTCAGGGCTGGTAAGGTAAAAGAGCTTGTAACTTTTTTAATTTAGAATAGGGTAGGGAATTTTTTATTTTGGGGGGCTTTGTTATTTTATTAGGGGGCTTAGAGTAGGTGTAATTAGTTTAAAATTGTTGTAATATTTTTCTTATGTTTGTAAATATTTTTTTATTTTCTGTAACTTAGTTCTTTTTTATTTTTTGTACTTTAGCTAGTTTATTTAATTGTATTTATTTGTAGCAATTGTGTTTAATTAATTTATTGATAGTGTAGTGTTAGGTTAATTGTAGGTAATTGTAGGTAGTTTATTTAATTATTTTATTGATAGGGTAGTGTTAGGTTTAATTATATCTTAGGTTAGGATTTATTTTACAGGTAAATTTGTTATTATTTTAACTAGGTAACTATTAAATAGTTCTTAACTATTTAATAGCTATTGTACCTGGTTAAAATAATTACAAAGTTGCCTGTAAAATAAATATTAATCCTAAAATAGCTATAATATAATTATAATTTATATTGTAGCTATATTAGGATTTATTTTACAGGTAAGTATTTAGCTTTAAATAGGAATAATTTATTTAATAAGAGTTAATTTATTTCGTTAGATGTAAATTATATTTAAGTTAGGGGGGTGTTAGTGTTAGGGTTAGACTTAGCTTTAGGGGTTAATCCATTTATTAGAATAGCGGTGAGCTCCGATCGGAAGTTTAGGGGTTAATAAGTGTAGGCAGGTGTTGGCGATGTTAGGGAGGGCAGATTAGGGGTTAATACTATTTATGATAGGGTTAGTGAGGCGGGTTAGGGGTTAATAAATTTATTATAGTAGCGCTCAGGTCCGCTCGGCAGATTAGGAGTTAATAAGTGTAGGCAGGTGTCGGCGACGTTGTGGGGGGCAGATTAGGGGTTAATAAATATAATATAGGGGTCGGCGGTGTTAGGGGCAGCAGATTAGGGGTACATAGGGATAACGTAGGTGGCGGCGCTTTGCGGTCGGAAGATTAGGGGTTAATTATTTTAAGTAGCTGGCAGCGATGTTGTGGGGGGCAGATTAGGGGTTAATAAATGTAATATAGGGGTCGGAGGGGTTAGGGGCAGCAGATTAGGGGTACATAAGTATAACGTAGGTGGCGGTCGGCAGATTAGGGGTTAAAATTTTTAATCGAGTGGCGGCGATGTGGGGGGACCTCGGTTTAGGGGTACATAGGTAGTTTATGGGTGTTAGTGTACTTTAGAGTACAGTAGTTAAGAGCTTTATAAACCGGCGTTAGCCCAGAAAGCTCTTAACTCCTGCTATTTTCAGGCGGCTGGAGTTTTGTCGTTAGAGCTCTAACGCTCACTGCAGAAACGACTCTAAATACCGGCGTTAGAAAGATCCCATTGAAAAGATAGGCTACGCAAATGGCGTAGGGGGATCTGCGGTATGGAAAAGTCGCGGCTGAAAAGTGAGCGTTAGACCCTTTAATCACTGACTCCAAATACCAGCGGGCGGCCAAAACCAGCGTTAGGAGCCTCTAACGCTGGTTTTGACGGCTACCGCCGAACTCCAAATCTAGGCCTTTGTGTCTTTGTTTACAGATTCAAAAACGTATCTGGCAAACTGAAATAATAGTTCTGTCTGTTGCTGTGTAGCAGTTCATGTAAAGAGTCAAAAAGAAACATTCATGATTCGAATGGAGCCTATTTTTTGTATGTTCAGTTCGGCTGAATATTGGTGTCTGATTTGCTTCCGTTATTTCCAATGGAAACAACAATTTTACAACAAATTTTAGCAAAAAACTTATATTCTAAAATTTTAACAATTAAAAAACCTTCAATGCCAACAGAATATATAGAGGTCTATTACAATCCTTTATAAAAATAATACCATTTACGTCTGTGGGTATTTTTGTATTTAAATCCTTTGATAAGCTTTTCTAAATTATTGTCATGGACCCTATAATTCACTGATTTGTTTCAGACTACCTTCACCTCTCTGGACCTCCTGAATTTGTGATTTGCATCTCAAAGTGACTGAAAATGGCTGAGCATCTTCTACTCTCCCACCTCCATATGACCTCCCTTTCTGACTGGCTGTCCTTAAACTTTAATCATAAGAGCAGAGTGGCAGGCTTAGGATATCTTTTGTTTACTGGAAATGGGATTTACTTTTTGCACTTGTTAATCAATTAACCATAGTTCTTCAGGTGTCTTCTGCATTACACACTGTGCACGCATTCGGGTGTGTGCCAGGACAAAAAAATTCATGATAATATTGTCCATCAATGGAGGAATATGTAATAAAAGGGAATAGTGTTGCACAGGGAGCTATCCCTATAGCAGTGGAAATGAGGAAGATTTTAAAGAAACAGTTACATTATTGGAGTTCAATAAGTGAATTAAAATATCAGTTATAAATTAAAAAAGGGCAATGTAAACTGAAATAGCATTTTTTTCCATTCTTCAGATAAAACAAACATGTTTAAACAACTTTCCGATTTACTTCTATTATCAATTTTGCTTTATTCTCTTGCTATTCTTTATTGAAGAAGCAGCAGTGCACTTCTGGGAGATAGCTGAACACATTGTTAAGCCAATCACAAAAGGCATAGATGTGCCACCACCAATCAGTAACTAGCTCCCAGCTCCTGAGCCTACCTATGCTTTTCAGCAAAGAATACCAAGAGAAAAGGAGCAAATTAGATAATATAAGTACATTGGAATGTTGTTTAAAATGGTTTGCTCTTTTTGAATCATGAAATAATTGTTTTGGACTTCATGTCCCTTTAAGCATAGGGAGGTCTGCCAGAGGTCCCTCTGGCTTTCCAGGGTCAGGGCAAATCTTCCAGTTTCCCAGGACATTCTCGACTCTTTTCAAGAAAAATCTGAATATGCCCACCTCAGCCTATGATACATCCAAGGCACACTTATAACCACACCAACAAAGCCCCCCTCACCCCCCCCCCCGTCCTTGAAGGCCACTAGTAAATGTTGACATAAACTCTTTGTAGCTGTCATGTTTTGCGTTTTCTTCATATCTTTTGTTTCCATAAAGGTCTGTGAAAATGCCTGTGATATACCTGCTTCTTGAACTGCTTTGTGTAGGTCACAAGAGTTTCCTCTTTATCATTTATTTAATTTGAGTGGTTTTACAAATTAAAGTACTAGCCTTTGTAATGACATAGAATGGCTTAGAACAGAAGAAAGCTTACATACAATACTTTTGCACAACATTAAAGGGTGAGTTAATGTGCCATGATCATCTCATGCTGTCTGTACTAGAATATGTTGTAAGATTTGCTGGTGACCAGTAACCAACCCAAACACCTGAACAAATAGTGATTCACAGCACGACTAGTGGATATCTAGCTGTGCAAAGTAATTTGTGGTTACGGTCAGCCTGTGACTCTTGTAATCAACAGTCTGTTTATTAGACGCCTATCTAAGCTGTCACTCACACAAGGCTGAAGTTAGTCTGAGCATTTCTTTAGGTCTTTGTGAGTCATTTTGCTCAGTGACTGTGGTTTGGAGGGTAACTGTGTACAAATAAGCAATTTATTAGCTATAGCTAAATGTGTCAGGACAGACATATCTATATAGCCATAAGAATGTGTCGGGAACCGCTGAAAAAAACTGGCAAAGACTTTATAAATATTCAAACAGTATAAAAGGAAGATGATTACTGTGAATAAAATGTTTAATTATGAGTAGTTAAAAAAAAAAAAAATTTGCAATATAAACCATTTTTCCCCCCTTTTCCTGTAACTCTAAAAAAATTTGGATTTTTTTCAATTCCCATAAAAATTAGAAGAATGTTCCAAGCCTAACCCTGCTATATACAAGTAATGATTGAGTAGTGGCTAATTTAAATCTGCCCTTGATTGGAGACAAGAGTCTTTTAAAGGGGTACGGCAAGATAATCCAAAGATTGCTAATAAAATGACAGCTTTTAAAGCATTGGTTTTACATGCAGACCCTTTAAAGAAATTGAATTCTCTTAATTATACAATATGAAAAATGTTGTAATGTACTCAAATTATTTGTTTTGGCTGCCTTTAGAGTGACTAGCGAACATCCTTTATTATTGAGAACTCTGACCCTAAATGATTCTGTATAATAAACATTGCAGGAGCTGATTTAGGACTAGAGTACAAGTGCGCACTGTCATGCATGAGCAATAAGGGGAATATTGCGGCTCTTTGTGCGCGTCAGAAGTAGCATGCGTATTATGAGTTGAAAGTAAAGGATTTCGCTTGAGCTCAATTGAATTTAATGTGCGTCAGGTTAGCGTGACTTCAGAACTCTGGTTGACTGTTATGCAAGACGAAAAAGTGGCACATCAAAAATACATTTAAAAGTACAGTTACACTAATAATAACACTGTCTGCTAAAAAATATTTTAAAAACATACTGCATAAAAAAGTTATAAGGGCTCAAAGATTTGAGGCCTCAGGTGTTTGAAAAAAGGCAGGCAAAGGGCTTTAACATAGAGATATATACATATACATGTCTAAAGATGGATATGTATATATACAGTATATATATATATGTGTGTGTGTGTGTGTGTACATATGTATTTATGTATTTATATGTGTATATATGTATTTTACAGACATATATACACATATAAACAACTACCTGTGGAGTGTGCTTTGTATCCGGAGCTATATATATATATTTAACCATTTTAAATTTGCCAATGGTTGTATTGTGTAAGCAGAGCATGCAATATATGACCTGCAGTAACATTACCTAGTTTACATAAATAATTAGTGTAATTAAACCGACTGAAATGCCCTCAGTAGCTGCCAATGCCTCAGAAGCTGTAGTTTGGGCAAATCCTGGGCATAAACTGCTCCCTTCATATCTATAAACCAGACATCAATTAAAGAAAGCTTTGCTGTGCAGTCTCAGTTTCTGGGGGTGCAATGTTCCCCTTTACAAGTCAGGACAAGGAGAGCTGTAAATGATGAGTAAAGAGAAGGTGGGTGTTTAGAAATAAAACAGGAATATGAGCAAATATGTAACTTGTTTTGTGATTACCCCAAAAAAGTTATGGTCAAGAACCATCTCTGGTAAAAAAAAAATGAAATTAGATTAAAATGAGGAACATTTTCACGACCCGAGGAAATGAAATTTGATAGCGTTTTCATTACTTTGCACAATTTGATGTTTCAGCTAAATTAGCAAAAAAAAAGGGGAATATAAAAATCAGGACATGAAATCCCCAAGATAAAAAAAAACTGCAGAGGATGTGAATTATTTGTTTTCTGACAATATATTGACTTCTCTTTTCAGTTCTTCTTTTTGCTGAGTTCATATGATGTAAGAAAAAAAAATATGATAGCGATAGGAAGGAGATTATACCCCAAGCTTTATTTCTCCATCAAATGTAGACGAGGACTAAGAGTGAGAGTTACGGTAAGAATGAGGGTATGTGGTTGCACGGGGGGGGCTCATTGTTAGGGTCTTATTTAAGGGGACAGTAATTATTCTTTATGTATGAATAGTGTGTATTAGCAATTGATCACAGCATTGTAAAATATTAACAAGCATTTAAAACAGTAATTTTCTTTTTTTCATTGCTTTGCCCCCCATTCCAGGGACACACCCCTTGAAAAACTTGATGTGTATGCTCCTGTTATTTACTTTACTTGGTTTTGTTTAGCAATCACTTTAGCATGTCTATGGTCAGTGCTTTGGATAATGCAGAATGCACTCCAGCCTGAGGTGGGAAAAAGGGCAAAATAAATCATAAAAGTGCATTGCAACATTATATTAGTCTGCATGATGAATGTTTGTTAATTACCATTACACTTTAAAGCTAGAAAGCTAGCAAGGATTTAAAGGAACATGAAACCCAAATTGTTTATTTTGTGATTTAGAAAGAGCATGCAATTTTAAATAACTTTCTAATTCACTTCTATTATCTAATTGGTATTATTCTCTTGATATTCTTTGC
>NC_069506.1:22831994-22924494 GCF_027579735.1 Bombina bombina
ATATATCTACAAACATTCCCAAAGACTTTCATTACAAGTTATGATAAGCTATTGAAGTGGAATAGAACATACCTCAAAATTCAAACTGAAAATTCCTTAGTGATTTTATTCTTGAGGTTTAAATGGGTTCAGAAGGAGCATGAAAAGGGCAGTGGGTAGATTAATCAGATTTACAGCAGAGGTGGTAATCGCAAAGTTCTGAGTATTTACATAATTCAGATGTATAGTAATGTTAATTACTAAACTAGAAATTAAATTAAAGGGACACTGAACCTAGATTTTTTCTTTTGTGATTCAGATAGAGCATTGACATTTTAAGCAACATTCTAATTTACTCCAATTATAAAAAATATTTCATTCTCTTGGTATCTTTATGTGAAATGCAAGAATGCAAGTTTAGATGCCGGTCCTTTTTTGGTGAACAACCTGGGTTGTCCTTGCTGATTGGTGGATAAATTCATCCACCAATAAAAAAGTGCTGTCCAGAGTACTGAACTAAGAAAAAAGCTTAGATGCCTTCTTTTTCGAATAAAGATAGCAAAAGAACAAAGAAAAATTGATAATAGGAGTAAATTAGAAAGTTGCTTGAAATTGCATGCTCTTTGTGAATCAAAAAAGAAAAAATTTGGGTTCAGTGTCCCTTTAAATAAAGATTTGCAGTGTGACCGTATTAGACGAGCTAGAAAAGTTTAATATACTACTAAGTTATTAGATTCGTTGACCAAAAACAAATCTTACAATTTAAAATGAAACATAACCAATGATATTATAAAGATAAGCAATAGGCATAGACATTGCTTACATTAAACTATCATGATTCAGATAGAGCAGCAGTTTTAAACAACTTTACAATTTACTTTTAGCATCAAATGTGCTTTGTTCTCTTAGTATTCTTTGTTGAAAGCTAAAGCTAGGTAGGCTCGTATGCAAATTTCTAAGCCCTTAAAGGGCACCTCTTATTTCAGTGCATTTTGACAGTTTTCCACAGTTAGATAGTGCTAGGTCATGTGTGCCATATAGATAATTTTGTGCTCACTCCCATGGAGTTACCTAGGAGTCAGCACTAATTGGCTAAAATGCAAGTCTGTCAAAAGAACTGAGATAAGGGGGAAGTCTGCAGATACTTAGGTAATCACAGAGGTAAAACGTGTATTAATATAACAGTGCTGGTTATGCAAAACTGGGGAATGAGTAATAAAGGGATTATCTATCTTTTTAAACAATAATAATTCTGGTGTTGACTGTCCCTTGTGGGTTTGAACCTGTTTCTTAAGATTTTCTACATAATTCTATGGAGACATTGACTAAATACTGGATACATGTATAAACTTTAGTGAATAGGCTCCATAAAATGACGTAGGTACTGGAGAGACTGGAGAAGTATTTAATGAATCTACCTGATTGTCTCGAAGACAGATATGTAAATTAAAACAAATACTAGATTTACTAAAAGCTACACCCATTCATGTTTTATTCTATGCAGCTGATTTACTAAAGCCTGCTCTACTGATTCTGCTCCATAAAATCAGACAAGGTCAGGAAAGACTGGAGAGGCTTTAGTCTGCTGGTGAATCCAGTCCACTTGCGATATTGTATAGAGATTGGTGTTTGGGCCCCAGAAGGGTCATCCAGTTACTGTTCCAGGACCCATTCTGCATCTTGAGACTGTGATCTGTACCAAGAAATGAAATCATTTAAACTCTCTAAATCTCATTCAACCTTTGTGGAAGAACATACCTAGATAGGCTGAGGAACGTACAATATATGGAGCACTGCTCATGATTGGTAAAACTTCAACTAACAAAACAGCTTAAATTCTATGAAAATATTTATTTTGTAGGAAGATCTTTTGCTATACAGTTCTGAACTGCTGATATATAGGCCCATATTTATCAAGCTCCGTACGGAGCGGTTTAAAGACTGCTGCTCCATAACCCTGTCCGTCTGCTCTGAGCAGGCGGACAGGAGTCGCCGGAAATCAACCTGATCGAGTACGATCGGGTTGATTGACACCTCCCTGCTGGCGGCCGATTGGCCGCGAGTCAGCAGGGGGCGGCGTTGCACCAGCAGCTCTTGTGAGCTGCTGGTGCAATGTTAACAGCGGAGAGCGTATTGCTCTCCGCATTTAACAAGGTCTTGCGGACCTGATCCGCACTGTCGGATCAGGTCCACAAGACCTATGATAAATAGCGGCCATTTTATCCATATAGGTGGTATATAGTATCCATTAGGAGCTGATATATAGTATCCATTAGGAGCTGATATATAGTATCCATTAGGAGCTGATATATAGTATCCATTAGGAGCTGATATATAGTATCCATTAGGAGCTGATATATAGTATCCATTAGGAGCTGATATATAGTATCCATTAGGAGCTGATATATAGTATCCATTAGGAGCTGATATATAGTATCCATTAGGAGCTGATATATAGTATCCATTAGGAGCTGATATATATAGTATCCATTAGGAGCTGATATATAGTATCCATTAGGAGCTGATATATAGTATCCATTAGGAGCTGATATATAGTATCCATTAGGAGCTGATATATATAGTATCCATTAGGAGCTGATATATAGTATCCATTAGGAGCTGATATATATAGTATCCATTAGGAGCTGATATATAGTATCCATTAGGAGCTGATATATAGTATCCATTAGGAGCTGATATATAGTATCCATTAGGAGCTGATATATAGTATCCATTAGGAGCTGATATATAGTATCCATTAGGAGCTGATACATAGTATCCATTAGGAGCAGATATATATAGTATCAGTATTGGAGCTGATTATAGTATCCATTAGGAGCTGATATATATAGTATCAGTATTGGAGCTGATTATAGTATCCATTAGGAGCTGATATATATAGTATCAGTATTGGAGCTGATTATAGTATCCATTAGGAGCTGATATATATAGTATCAGTATTGGAGCTGATTATAGTATCCATTAGGAGCTGATATATATAGTATCAGTATTGGAGCTGATTATAGTATCCATTAGGAGCTGATATATATATAGTATCAATATTGGAGCTGATTATAGTATCCATATAGGAAAAAACATTTTAATGTCCATTCTGTTATTTAACATATTGTCCTGACGTCACCAAGCTCACTCTCACTGGGAATATGTTTGTGTTTTGGGTATTTTAGATGCTGCCACTAGTAATAAACATTAATGTGAC
Organism: Bombina bombina; assembly: GCF_027579735.1. Taxonomy (NCBI): domain Eukaryota; kingdom Metazoa; phylum Chordata; class Amphibia; order Anura; family Bombinatoridae; genus Bombina; species Bombina bombina. The sequence continues at coordinate 22,835,194 of NC_069506.1, forward strand.
CTACAGAATATTCTTGTTTAGATTCATTAATATATGATCCAGCCTCTCCCATCTCTCTAGCCTCTCCATTCTCACTTATATCCTTCTATGCTGCTGATTCACTAAAGTTTACTTATCTCCCCTACTTTAGTGAATCAGCTACATAGAATAAAATAGAAATGGGCAAAGCTGAAGAGGCTGGAGTGGAAGTGACTGTTTTGTCAGTGTGTGCATATGTTTTTTATGTTTTTTCAGGTCCTGGTTGTTATGTCTATTGACAAATGAGTCTGTTTAAGTTCACTGCTAACAGCGGCCCATTTACTCTCAGTATTTCCAGGAATGCAGAGAAGCTCTTGCCCCAGGCTCTGTCTTCTTTAAGAGCAGTTGACCCTTTCAGCTTTTGCACGTGATAAACACCTATTAGGTAGAAAATATTTGCAAAACATGTCAAACATATTCAGCTCAGACCTCCTGAAACGAAACAATTTTATGCAGCAGCTGTTGTGCAATGTACAGGCTGAGCCCATTGTATCCTATCACCAATGCCGTTTAATAAACATGCTGGTAATAGAAGTAAACCGTAAAGTAACTTAAAGTTGCATGTTCTTTCAAAATGATGAAAGTTATATGTTCCTTTAAGCACAGCATTAAACATCTGCATCCAATACAAATGTTTTGAAAGCATTTTTGAGAACAAAAAAACTGAACGGTGCCGGAGTGTGTTTCAGTTTTGAAAATAAATATTTTTTGCCTTATATACTTTTAGTAGCAAAAATTAGAATCCATTAAAAAAATCAAATGATTTAGCTACAAACATTTCCATAGACATTAATGGTGATTTTCTGTAGAAAATCATTAGTTACATTTTTTCTAAAGAATTATGACAATTTCATTTTCTAAAACAGGGACATTAAAGGGATAGTAAAGTTCAAATTACACTGTCATGATTCAGATAGGGCATGTAATTTTAAACAACTTTCTAATTTACTTTTACTATCAAATTTGCTTTGTTCTCTTGTTATTCTTAGTTAAAAGCTAAACCTAGGTAGGCTAATATGCCAATTTCTAATCCTTTGTAGTCCGGCTTTTATCTGAAAGCATGTGATCATTTTCACAGCTTAAGGGCATTAGTTCATGTGTTTCATTTAAATAACATTGTGCTCATGCACGTGGAGTTATTTAAGAGTCAGCCAACAAGGCCAGTGCCTAGGGCAGCAGATTCGGGAGGGGCAGCACATCTGTCCTATCCTCTCGCTAAAAGCCAGCACACAGTACAGTGAGCGATAAAGTGCAGGCTTTTACAGAGAAGACAAGGCACGTGCGCTGATTAAGGTCGCTCTTCACAGGCAGTGCTACTTTAAACCATTGCTTCATTTAGAGCCGCCGTCATTTTTGCAGTGGAAGCGTTCTTGGTGAGAAATGTGCCCGGGGTTATGCTTACAAGGTGAGGCTGGAGGAGAAAACCTTGTGCCGATATACTGCCTCCCTTTGTCAGCTGTGGTGGGTCTGCGAGTGCAGTGCTTATTGCAGGTCTTACTAACAGACTGGATGCGTCTGTGCACTGCTTAGATCAGCTTGTGATGTCTAATCATAAACTCTCAGCGCTAATGTATGTTAGCTACTAATAGCTAGCTTTCTCTGCATTCATGTGATGTCTAATCATAAACTCTCAGCGCTAATGTATGTTAGCTACTAATAGCTAGCTGTCTCTGTATTCATGTGATGTCTAATGATAAACTCTCAGTGCTAATGTATGTTAGCTACTAATAGCTAGCTCTCTCTGCATTCTTGTGATGTCTAATCATAAACTCTCAGTGCTAATGTATGTAGCTACTAATAGCTTTCTCTGCATTCATGTGATGTCTAATCATAAACTCTCAGCGCTAATGTATGTAGCTACTAATAGCTTTCTCTGCATTCATGTGATGTCTAATCATAAACTCTCAGCGCTAATGTATGTTAGCTACTAATAGCTAGCTTTCTCTGCATTCATGTGATGTCTAATCATAAACTCTCATCGCTAATGTATGTTAGCTACTAATAGCTAGCTGTCTCTGTATTCATGTGATGTCTAATGATAAACTCTCAGTGCTAATGTATGTTAGCTACTAATAGCTAGCTCTCTCTGCATTCATGTGATGTCTAATCATAAACTCTCAGTGCTAATATATGTTAGCAACTAATAGCTAGCTTTCTCTGCATTCGTGTGATGTCTAATCATAAACTCTCAGCGCTAATGTATGTTAGTTACTAATAGCTAGCTTTCTCTGCATTCATGTGATGTCTAATCATAAACTCTCAGCGCTAATGTATGTTAGCTACCAATAGCTAGCTCTCTCTGCATTCATGTGATGTCTAATCATAAACTCTCAGCGCTAATGTATGTTAGCTACTAATAGCTAGCTCTCTCTGTATTCATGTGATGTCTAATCATAAACTCTCAGCGCTAATGTATGTTAGCTACTAATAGCTAGCTTTCTCTGCATTCATGTGATGTCTAATCATAAACTCTCAGCGCTAATGTATGTTAGCTACCAATAGCTAGCTCTCTCTGCATTCATGTGATGTCTAATCATAAACTCTCAGCGCTAATGTATGTTAGCTACTAATAGCTAGCTCTCTCTGTATTCATGTGATGTCTAATCATAAACTCTCAGCGCTAATGTATGTTAGCTACTAATAGCTAGCTTTCTCTGCATTCATATGATGTCTAATCATAAACTCTCAGCGCTAATGTATGTTAGCTACTAATAGCTTTCTCTGCATTCATGTGATGTCTAATCATAAACTCTCAGCGCTAATGTATGTTAGCTACTAATAGCTAGCTTTCTCTGCATTCATGTGATGTCTAATCATAAACTCTCATCGCTAATGTATGTTAGCTACTAATAGCTAGCTGTCTCTGTATTCATGTGATGTCTAATGATAAACTCTCAGTGCTAATGTATGTTAGCTACTAATAGCTAGCTCTCTCTGCATTCATGTGATGTCTAATCATAAACTCTCAGTGCTAATATATGTTAGCAACTAATAGCTAGCTTTCTCTGCATTCGTGTGATGTCTAATCATAAACTCTCAGCGCTAATGTATGTTAGTTACTAATAGCTAGCTTTCTCTGCATTCATGTGATGTCTAATCATAAACTCTCAGCGCTAATGTATGTTAGCTACCAATAGCTAGCTCTCTCTGCATTCATGTGATGTCTAATCATAAACTCTCAGCGCTAATGTATGTTAGCTACTAATAGCTAGCTCTCTCTGTATTCATGTGATGTCTAATCATAAACTCTCAGCGCTAATGTATGTTAGCTACTAATAGCTAGCTTTCTCTGCATTCATGTGATGTCTAATCATAAACTCTCAGCGCTAATGTATGTTAGCTACCAATAGCTAGCTCTCTCTGCATTCATGTGATGTCTAATCATAAACTCTCAGCGCTAATGTATGTTAGCTACTAATAGCTAGCTCTCTCTGTATTCATGTGATGTCTAATCATAAACTCTCAGCGCTAATGTATGTTAGCTACTAATAGCTAGCTTTCTCTGCATTCATGTGATGTCTAATCATAAACTCTCAGCGCTAATGTATGTTAGCTACTAATAGCTAGCTTTCTCTGCATTCATGTGATGTCTAATCATAAACTCTAAGCGGTAATGTATGTTAGCTACTAATAGCTTTCTCTGCATTCATATGATGTCTAATCATAAACTCTCAGCGCTAATGTATGTTAGCTACTAATAGCTAGCTTTCTCCGCATTCATGTGATGTCTAATCATAAACTCTCAGCGCTAATGTATGTTAGCTACTAATAGCTAGCTTTCTCTGCATTCATGTGATGTCTAATCATAAACTCTCAGCGCTAATGTATGTTAGCTACCAATAGCTAGCTCTCTCTGCATTCATGTGATGTCTAATCATAAACTCTCAGCGCTAATGTATGTTAGCTACTAATAGCTAGCTCTCTCTGTATTCATATGATGTCTAATCATAAACTCTCAGCGCTAATGTATGTTAGCTACTAATAGCTAGCTTTCTCTGCATTCATGTGATGTCTAATCATAAACTCTCAGAGCTAATGTATGTTAGCTACTAATAGCTAGCTTTCTCTGCATTCATGTGATGTCTAATCATAAATTCTAAGCGCTAATGTATGTTAGCTACTAATAGCTTTCTCTGCATTCATGTGATGTCTAATCATAAACTCTCAGCGCTAATGTATGTTAGCTACTAATAGCTAGCTTTCTCCGCATTCATGTGATGTCTAATCATAAACTCTCAGCGCTAATGTATGTTAGCTACTAATAGATAGCTTTCTCTGCATTCATGTGATGTCTAATCATAAACTCTCAGCGCTAATGTATGTTAGCTACTAATAGCTAGCTTTCTCTGCATTCATGTGATGTCTAATCATAAATTCTAAGCGCTAATGTATGTTAGCTACGAATAGCTTTCTCTGCATTCATGTGATGTCTAATCATAAACTCTCAGGGCTAATGTATGTTAGCTACTAATAGCTAGCTTTCTCCTCATTCATGTGATGTCTAATCATAAACTCTCAGCGCTAATGTATGTTAGCTACTAATAGCTAGCTTTCTCTGCATTCATGTGATGTCTAATCATAAACTCTCAGCGCTAATGTATGTTAGCTACTAATAGCTAGCTTTCTCTGCATTCATATGATGTCTAATCATAAACTCTCAGCGCTAATGTATGTTAGCTACTAATAGCTTTCTCTGCATTCATGTGATGTCTAATCATAAACTCTCAGCGCTAATGTATGTTAGCTACTAATAGCTAGCTTTCTCCGCATTCATGTGATGTCTAATCATAAACTCTCAGCGCTAATGTATGTTAGCTACTAATAGCTAGCTTTCTCTGCATTCATGTGATGTCTAATCATAAACTCTCAGCGCTAATGTATGTTAGCTACTAATAGCTAGCTTTCTCTGCATTCATGTGATGTCTAATCATAAACACTCAGCCCTAATGTATGTTAGCTACTAATAGCTTTCTCTGCATTCATGTGATGTCTAATCATAAACTCTCAGCGCTAATGTATGTTAGCTACTAATAGCTTTCTCTGCATTCATGTGATGTCTAATCATAAACTCTCAGCGCTAATGTATGTTAGCTACTAATAGCTTTCTCTGCATTCATGTGATGTCTAATCATAAACTCTCAGCGCTAATGTATGTTAGCTACTAATAGCTTTCTCTGCATTCATGTGATGTCTAATCATAAACTCTCAGCGCTAATGTATGTTAGCTACTAATAGCTTTCTCTGCATTCATGTGATGTCTAATCATAAACTCTCAGCGCTAATGTATGTTAGCTACTAATAGCTAGCTTTCTCTGCATTCATGTGATGTCTAATCATAAACTCTCAGCGCTAATGTATGTTAGCTACTAATAGCTTTCTCTGCATTCATGTGATGTCTAATCATAAACTCTCAGCGCTAATGTATGTTAGCTACTAATAGCTAGCTGTCTCTGCATTCATGTGATGTCTAATCATAAACTCTCAGCACTAATGTATGTTAGCTACTAATAGCTTTGCTTTCTCTGCATTCATGAACCCACGGAGTAAATAGGAAACGGACACTTAAAAAGTTTCATTACTTGAATGATGGTAATTACTGTATGTTGTTGCATGTGAAGAGCAGTGATTGTTTCAAAGTGTATTCTTCTTTCCCTCCCTCCCTTCCTCTTCTATCTCTTTTTTCCCTTTCTCCCTCCTTTCCTCCCTTCCACAACTCCCTCCCTTCTTTCCCTCCCTCCCTTGCTCCCTTTTTCACTCCTTTCTTTCCCTCCCCTTTTCTTCTCTCCTTTCCCACTTTTCTCTTTCTCTCTCTCCCTTCCTTTCTTCTTTCCTTTCCCTACCTTTTCTCCCCTCCCCTTCTTTTGTCTCCCTCCTCTCAGTGAGAAATTGGTATGAGATGCATGCAATTCAACCCACCTGTATGCAAGTGTTTTGCTAACACACTGACCCAAAAAAATATTAAGGGGAAAAGGCCTAAAACCTTTGTGGGGGCAGCAGAATTTTGAGTGCCTAGGGCAGCACAAAACCTAAATACGCCACTGGAGTCAGCACTAATTGGCTGAAATACAAATCTATCAAAAGAACTGAGATAAGGAGGCAGTCAGCAGAAGTTTAGATATAAGGTAATTACAGGTAATTACAAAGGTAAAAAATATATTTCTATAACAGTGTTGGTTATTCAAAACTAGGGCATGGTAAATAAAGGGATTATCTATTTTTTAAACAATACAATACTATTCCTTTAAGGACAGTTAGTCTGAACTCCCAAACCAGGACTATCCAACAAAATACAGGACAGATTTGAGCTTTGTATTCACAGGTAACTTTAAAATTCCTAAAAGTAACAGTAGTGAACTAAGCTGACACACAAGTGCACCAACCAGAAGCAGCTCAGCTCATCTTTGAAAAGATACAATTGGTGCAGCCTTTGACATCACTGGTCACTCACCCAGGCTCATAATCTATTTTGTATTCAGTATGCATAAGCTCCATGCTTATATTTTGCCTCCTAAAAACATGAAAAACAAAATGTCACATTTGGTTTTATTTTCTTCAGTAGGATATTATGGTGACTTTCCTGAATTTTTACAATGCCAGAATTCCGTTTTCAGTACACAAGTTATTTTAGCGTTTATTATTATAATATTTCTTTTTATAACATTCCAGGGAACCTAAGATGAAAACATACAATCTTGAGTTGAGGATTTTAATAGTCCTGTTGTACGTTCACCTTGGCAAGTCTCAGAGTTGCAGCAGCCCTACCTTATCAGGTACACCAGGCGTTCCAGGCATTCCAGGACCAGATGGTAAAGATGGACAGGATGGAGCAAAAGGAGATGTTGGTAAGAATACATCTCTCACTGCACAGAAAGAATTTTCATAGCAATAAGCTGGTGTATTTTCTATTTCTTTTTAAAATAGAAATTATATTAAAAAATTGGTACAGAGTTTATACAAGAAATTTGTAGAAAAAGATATATTGATAATGTTTTCCTCTAGAAGTGAGTTCCCACCTTCTTCTAATTCTCTTTTTGTATCTTTGTAAATTTAACAGTTACTAAGCTGCTCAGTTATTTTTAAGGAATATGGATATGGCATTTTGAACTTTAGTGTTGGTTAATATCTAGTGGACAACAAGAGCAAAGTACATTCTCACAGGTTGTGTGAAAGATTATATCTCACCATAATTTTGCAGCAGAGATATGGCCAGCCAGAATTTTTCAGCTAAGATGTCATGGGCAGAGATCAGGGGCTTAACTACAGAGGTCTCAATTCAGACTAGGCCTGCTCCACCAAGAGGGTCCATGTATCCCTACAATCGGTAGTGGCATCACTACAGAAGGAAATGGTGTGGATCAGGTTCAGTCTGCATCATGTCTAGTCCTTCGTGTGTCCCTCTGTGAGAAAAAAATCACAGTTTAAGGAAAGTATATAGATTTGTCTTTACAATATGATGGCAAGGTTTCTAAGATGGCCACGTTATTGTGCCACCATATTTACATAGTAAGGCTGTGCATATCCTATGGCTCAGACTAGCCAATAGGGAAGGATGACTAAGAGTCCCAAATATCAATTCCTCTTTCTCCTATGTACCTGCTATCTCAGCTTTTGAAAATGGCCAGAAAGGGAGATGTTGAAATGAGAAGCCTAACACAGCCTTTGACCCGGGGTCCAGTGAGTAGTTTTCTAGTCAATATTTTGCTGTCCATGACATCTTTGTACAATAATGTCAAAGGATCATTATATTCTATTCCATTGTAATTCCATTGTAAAGTGGAATTTTTCAAAATGTTGCCAAACAGAAATTTGTGTTTAGACTAGGGTTAGGATTAGAGATGGGATTAGCGTTAAAGGGACAGTGTACACCATTATACACCAATTTTCATATAACTGCATGTAAACGACACTAATATAATGAAAAGTATTCACAGACACTGAACTAAAAATCCAGTATCAAACCTTTTACTATTATTATTTTTATTATTATTAGTTATTTGTAGAGCGCCAACAGATTCTGCAGCACTATAAAAATAGGCATGTTATGCAGGTACCATTTATAGGGATCCAGTGGGTACAGGGCCCTGTCGAGAGTTGCACTGTTGTAGTCAGCTCTTATGAAGGTGATCTGCAAACAGCTGGGGTCATAGGCTAACATGCTAAGGGGTTCAAGGGTATAACAAAGGAGAAGAGGAACTAGGGTTAGAAAAGGTTATAGAAGGTTATATGCATCCCTGGACAGTAGAGTCTTTAGGGAGCGCTTGAAACTTTCAAAACTAAGGGAGAGTCTTGTGGAGCAAGGCAGAGAAGCTTAAAAGCTCCCAGTTTAGCACTGTTGGTAAGGATAGACTGGGACACCCACTGAAAGGGGCTGGGAAAGCAGAAAGAGCAGACACTCTCCCCCTCCCCTGCATATGAAAAGACCCATTAGACAAATCAGTATACATCTAAAACTTTAGGGCTTGGTTAGGAGTCTGAAAATCAGCACAATGCTATTTTTAAAATAAGCAAAACTATAGATTGTTACAAAAACACTCCCAGATGGGCTGTATAAATGGATCATCTACAAAAGATTTATGCAATGAAAAATCTAGTTTACTATGACCCTTTAAGGCTAGGTTTGGACTTAACCCTTTCAATGACAAAGAAGGCCACAATGGTTTAATGAAAGATTGTACAAACAGAAATGCTGATGTCTCATTGTGTCCTATGTGAAATATTGACCATGACCTTTCTTATATTCCAGGACATCCAGGAGAGTTTGAAGACTGGAATAAAGCAAAATATATAGGTGATCCAGGACAACCTGGGAATCCTGGGAAGGTTGGTCCAAAGGGACCCAGGGGTCCACCAGGCATGCCTGGCCCAAATGGTCCGAAGGGGATGAAGGGTGAATCGGGAGACTACAAAACCAGTCTTAAATCTGCTTTTAGTGCTCTAAGATATTCTAACTCTCACCCCAGGAGAGAAATGCCCATTCGCTTTGATACAATTCTTACCAATGTCAATAGCCATTATGAGCCCCGAATTGGAAAATTTACGTGTGTGATTCCAGGTATCTATTACTTCACCTATCATACAACCTCCAGGGGCCACCTATGTATCAATATTGTAAAAGGTACAGGGAAGGGTAGCAAGGTGGTGACCTTCTGTGACCAGTCGTTCAACACCTTCCAGGTGACCACTGGCAGTGTCGTGCTACATGTACCTCAAGGGGATTCTGTTTGGCTGGAACCAACTGAAAAAAATTCCTTATTGGGAACTGAAGGAGCCGACAGCATCTTCACTGGCTTCCTGCTTTTTCCTGATCCTCCTCAGTAAAGTGAATAGTTTATATAAGGATTGATTCAGGGTACTTTGCTTGTTAGTTAAAGGGACAGTTTACTCAAAAATATTATCCCCTTTCATTTGTTCCCAATGATCCACTTTACCTGCTGGAGTTTATTAAATTATTTACAAGTATTTCCTTTACCCTTATATAGGCATTTTAAATAGTTAATTTAGCCTGTGGTATCCCCACCTATTCTGAAAGTTTCTGGCCTTAGGGCCAAGCTATAGATAAGCTGCATAAACACAGCCAGCAGAAGAAATTGCACTCCCAGTGGGGTATAGAAGAGATAAAGTAATAAAATGTTAATTTTTCATTGTTCTCTCCAAGTATTGGTGATTGGTTTATGGACAAATATAAGATAAAGACACATGTATATGTACACAATGTGATACAGTAATGAGATCTGATTATACCTACAGATATAAGATAAAGACACATGTATATGTACACAATGTGATACAGTAATGAGATCTAATTATACCTACAGATATAAGATAAAGAAGCATGTATATGTACACAATGTGATAAAGTAATGAGATCTGATTATACCTACAGATATAAGATACAGACACATGTATATGTACACAATGTGATACAGTAATGAGATCTGATTATACCTACAGATATAATATAAAGACACATGTATATGTACACAATGTGATACAGTAATGAGATCTGATTATACCTACAGATATAAGATAAAGACACATGTATATGTACTCAGTGTGATACGGTAATGAGATCTGATTATACCTACAGATATAAGATAAAGAAGCATGTGTATGTACACAATGTGATAAAGTAATGAGATCTGATTATACCTACATATATAAGATAAAGACACATGTATATGTACACAATGTGATACAGTAATGAGATCTGATTATACCTACAGATATAAGATAAAGACACATGTATATGTACACAATGTGATACAGTAATGAGATCTTATTATACCTACAGATATAAGATACAGGCACATGTATATGTACACAATGTGATACAGTAATGAGATCTGATTATACCTAAAAGCTCAACCCAGGTTGTGGCTTCAAAACACTAAATCAGCTATTTCATAAACACAAATAAACCCTAAAAAGCAAAATGTTATACTCTGCAGTTAGTAAAAAAAAAGCATCTGGAAAAACATTAAGGGGGAATAAATTACAGTATATTGTCCCTTATATATACAGTTATTCTTTGCATAGTTTAAATGAGCATTAAGGTCATTGATGCTATATTTCTTAAACTTGCAAAAGGTATGAGATATAGATATGAGAGTCTTAGTGTAAAATAATGGGAATTCAGCAGTCTTTGAAAAGAGTGCTGAATTCCCATTCTTTTACACTAAGGGGCCCATTTATCAAGCTCCGAATGGAGGTCTTGCGGACCTGATCTGCACTGTCGGATCAGGTCCGCAAGACCTTTGATAAATAGGCCCCTAAAACTCTCATATCTATAGTGTCTACCTTTTGCAAGTTTAAGAAATATAGTAATTTTGGGTCTGCACCACTATACTAAAAAGTACTTTCTAAAAGCGTATTAAGGTTCATATTTAATGTGTTGAGCTTGCTTACCATTAATAATAAGTCATTGATGCTATAGTTGCATAGTATAGAAAAACAATCTTCATAAAAAATAAATGTTCTAAAAACATTTAAATTGACCTTTTTATTAGTAGCATTTAGATTTAAGTAACGCGTTCTCAGCTGATTTCTAGGCTCGAGAAACTCTATTTACAATCACAGACATTTAAACCAAAAAGAACCAATCAGATCATACAAACTTCACGGGAGATCCAATAGGTTCCTTTCTGGGCGCAATCAAACAAAAAGTGCCCCTTACAGACTTATTGGCTGACACTAGAATTGATCATCAAACAAGGACATTGCTAAATTATTATTGAATAGTGTAGATATGAAATTCTGAAGCCATTGTCATCTAAATATTGTTCATTTTAACTTTTTTCTTCTTTAAAGGGGCATAAAACCCCAAGCTTTTCTTTTCTGATTCGGATATAGCATAACATTTTATTAACAACTTTAAAATTATTTCTACTACTAATTTTGCTTAATTTTCTTTGTATCCTTTGTTAAAGGAGCAACAATTTACTACTGTGAGCTAGCTGAACACATCAGTAAAATAATGGCAAGAGGCATATGTGCAGCTACCAATCAGCTTTTAGCTCCCAGTAGTGCATTGCTGCTAGGTTTACTTATCAACCACAGATACCAAGAGAATAAGACAAATTAGATAATAGAAATAAATTTGAAAGTTATTTAAAGGATTATAAAACTATTACCAAATCATCACATAATTAATATATCCTGTTACAGTTTAACTAATACTCTGTGCATTAACTTTACCTAATCATGCAAACAAAGCTGCGTTGACCCTAAAAACATACATTTTATTTTCAGCCGTGCCGTCATTTACTCCAGGCCATAAAGTGGTCGTGTCTTGGTCATTTAATATTGGCCAATCGCAGCACTCAAAATTTATATATTAATGAGTGTTATTTGTACCCAAAATCCCATGCGCAATTCAATTACTGTATATGTATAATCAATTGAATGATACTCGTTTATCTAAGGGAGTTAATAAAATACAAATTCTCAATTCTGCTCTGTAGCTCCGTCTTCTATGTCACTGCAGAGGCTGTGATTTCACTCTGGTCACATGAGTGCTATAGCCGTGACTTAAGCAATTAGAACTGAATACAACTGCGCATGCGTGGGAGAGGTACAATTGAATAGCGCCCTCCCAAGGAACGACATAAAATAAGAGAACCTAGGTTGCCCAACGTGATTGGACAATGCAAATTAGTCCTCTGTGGGTTTGGAAATAACAACATTTTAGATAGCAGATTGCTGCGAAATAACTTGACCCGGGAAATTATTCAATTTAAAAAATTGTGTTTCATTTCCCTTTAAAAGTGCATGCTCTCTCTGAATCATAAAATAAACGTTTTGGGTTTCCCTTTAAATTACAAGAAAATTAGAAGAATAAATAATGAATGTAATGAAAGCCCATTACAAAGTTTTTGAGGGTTTTTGATTTTATTACGCATCATTCAAATTTTTATGGGTTATTACATTTTGAGTATAATGTTCCCTTTATGTATAGTATAAATCTCAATGTATTTATTCTGGCTTTTTTTTCCCTATGAGCTGAGGAAGGACATTGTGAGCGCTCACAGAGCCATTAATCTGTAGTCTAATGTTTAAACACAATAAAACATTCCATTTACATTAAGATCTTATGAAAAATAAAAAGGGTAAAAACCCTCTCTTTCTGCAATAGACCTGGGTAAGGAGTGATAAATACTTCTTTACATGAGCTCATGTGTGTGTTTAAGATCATTTGCTGGTGTTCTTCCTGCAGTTGAGACTTCACATTTTTTTCCAGAATTACAATTTTCTAATCTCCTCTATGAAATGTCCTGATAAATTCCAAACTTTTGCATGTACATTTAGAATCAAATAAGAAAACCACAGACTTATGATTTGGAGGGAAACAATCCTTTTTTTTAATAAAACAAATCAACCTCAGGTATTTTTTCATTAATTTCTTATTTTCTCTTGTTCACAGAAAAATCTGTGTCATAAAACCACAATGACAAGTCTCCGCTTACTGAGCACACAAAATGAAAAGCTAACCATTTTATGCAGATGTTTGTATAAGAAATGTGTATATTCCGCATTGCCATAATAATGTAGATTTGTAAGGAGGAAAACCTTAGTGTAATAATTGGTTTCTGGAGTTTGTAATCTCTGCATGAATGACTGGTGAGTAATTGGGAAAAAAGTGTGAAAAATGATTTCTAGATAAAATATCTACCAGCAGAGGGAGACAGACACTGAAAAACCTCAGAATCTAGTGATTAGGCACCAAAATATCTCAGACAACTGAACCGAGGGCTCTGCAAGTCCTCAAGGGAATCCCTGATGGGCACAATTTGAGTGTCCTATATAAAATGTAAAAAAAAAAAAGCCCAAAGAAGTGTCAGAGCGTAGACTATGTGATTACAGCAATTAGACAAACTGGTTACACAGCACTGATTTTTCAAGCTCAGAGGATTCTGCTCGTTATTATGGAATAGACAGAGGCGTAACTAGAAACCACAGGGCCCAGGTGCAAGAATCTAAGAAGGGCCCCCCACCCCCCCCAAAAAAAAAGTGAATTTGATACACATATTTTTTTTTACATTTAACACAGAAAAAAAATGTCAGTCAGATTACGTCTGCAAAAGGAGGCACCCTGTGCCCACAGTCTGTGAGATGGTCTGACCCCCTATTACTGTATATAGTGACACTGTTTAACTCACCAGTACTGTATATAGTGAGTCAGTGACACAGGGGGGTAGTTATCAAGCCGTCTACTTTTCTGGCTTTGCCGGCCCAATACGCCCGCCTAAGCTCGCCTACCTTCGCCGCCGCGGACCTGAAAAAATACGCCTAAGTTATCAAATAAAGCTGTCAAAAAGCCGCGGGGCGATGAGCAGCGGACTGTGACAGTTATCCCTCATCCGATCTCGCTGCCCTTCGGCTTTTCCCCAGCTTTATTGCTAGCCTGTCACTAAGCACTCACACTAAACTACACTGTTCTACCCCCTATACCGGCGCCCCCGGAGCCTCCCGCAACTCAATAAAGTTACTAACCCCTAAACCGCCGCTCCTAGACCCTGCCGCAAGTCTTATAAATGTATTAGCTCCTAAACCCTGCCGCAAGTCTTATAAATGTATTAACCCCTAAACCGCCGCTCCCGGACACCGCTGCGACTTACAGTATACCTAGTAACCCCTATCATGCCCCCCCTATACCGTCGCCCTCTATAATAAAATTATTAACCCCTATCCTGCTGATCCCGCACCTCTCCGCAACTAAATAAATAGTTTAACCCCTAAACCGCCGCTCCATAAACCCGCCGCAACCTATATTAAACCTATTAACCCCTATCCTGCCCCCCCTACACCGTCGCCACCTATAATAAATTTATTAACCCCTAATCTGCCCCCCCTACACCGTCGCCACCTATAATAAATTTATTAACCCCTATCCTGCCCCCCACTATGCCGCCACTGTAATAAAATTATTAACCCCTAAACCTAAGTCTAACCCTAACCCTAACGCCCCCCTAACTTAAATATTAATTAAATAAATCTAAATAAATTAACTCTTATTAAGTAAATGAATCCTATTTAAAACTAAATACTTACCTTTAAAATAAACCCTAATATAGCTACAATATAAATAATAATTATATTCTAGCTATTTTAGGATTTATTTTAATTTTACAGGCAACTTTCAATTTATTTTAACTAGGTACAATAGCTATTAAATAGTTATTAACTATTTAATAGCTTACCTAGCTAAAATAAAGAGAAATGTACCTGTGAAATAAATCCTAACCTAAGTTACAATTACACCTAACACTACACTATACTTTAATAAATTATTCCTATTTAAAAATAAATACTTACCTGTAAAATAAACCCGAAGATAGCTACAATGTAATTAATAATTATATTATAGCTATCTTAGGATTTATATTTATTTTACAGGTAACTTTGTATTTATTTTAGCTAGTTAGAATAGTTATTAAATAGTTATTAACTATTTAATAACTACCTAGCTAAAAGAAATACAAAATTACCTGTAAAATAAATCCTAACTTAAGTTACAATTAAACCTAATACTACACTATCATTAAATTAATTAAATAAACTACCTACAAATAACTACAATTAAATACAATTACATAAACTAACTAAAGTACAAAAAATAAAAAAAGCTAAGTTACAAAAAATAAAAAAATAAGTTACAAACATGTTACAAATATTACAACAATTTTAAGCTACTTACACCTAATCTAAGCCCCCTAATAAAATAACAAACCCCCCCAACATAAAAAAATGCCCTACCCTATTCTAAATTAAATAAATTTCAAAGCTCTTTTACCTTACCAGCCCTTAAAAGGGCCATTTGTGGGGGCATGCCCCAAAGAAAACAGCTCTTTTGCCTGTAAAAGAAAAATACAACCCCCCCCCAACATTAAAACCCACCACCCACATACCCCTAATCTAACCCAAACCCCCCTTACAAAAACCTAACACTAATCCCCTGAAGATCATCCTACCTTGAGTCGTCTTCACTCAGCCGAGCCACCGATGGAACTGAAGAGGACATCCGGAGCGGAAGACGTTAATCCTCCAAGCGGCGCTGAAGAAATCTTCCATCCGATGAAGTCATCTTCCAAGCCGGGTCTTGAATCTTCCTTCCGCCGACGCGGAACCACCTTCTTCACCGACGGACTACGACGAATGACGGCTCCTTTAAGGGACGTCATCCAAGATGGCGTCCCCTCAATTCCGATTGGCTGATAGGATTCTATCAGCCAATCGGAATTAAGGTAGGAAAAATCTGATTGGCTGATGGAATCAGCCAATCAGATTGAGCTCGCATTCTATTGGCTGTTCCGATCAGCCAATAGAATGCGAGCTCAATCTGATTGGCTGATTGGATCAGCCAATCGGATTGAACTTGAATCTGATTGGCTGATTCCATCAGCCAATCAGATTTTCCTACCTTAATTCCGATTGGCTGATAGAATCCTATCAGCCAATTGGAATTGAGGGGACGCCATCTTGGATGACGTCCCTTAAAGGAGCCGTCATTCGTCGTAGTCCGTCGGTGAAGAAGGTGGTTCCGCGTCGGCGGAAGGAAGATTCAAGACCCGGCTTGGAAGATGACTTCATCGGATGGAAGATTTCTTCAGCGCCGCTTGGAGGATTAACTTCTTCCGCTCCGGATGTCCTCTTCAGTTCCATCGGTGGCTCGGCTGAGTGAAGACGACTCAAGGTAGGATGATCTTCAGGGGATTAGTGTTAGGTTTTTGTAAGGGGGGTTTGGGTTAGATTAGGGATATGTGGGTGGTGGGTTTTAATGTTGGGGGGGGTTGTATTTTTCTTTTACAGGCAAAAGAGCTGTTTTCTTTGGGGCATGCCCCCACAAATGGCCCTTTTAAGGGCTGGTAAGGTAAAAGAGCTTTGAAATTTATTTAATTTAGAATAGGGTAGGGCATTTTTTTATTTTGGGGGGGTTTGTTATTTTATTAGGGGGCTTAGATTAGGTGTAAGTAGCTTAAAATTGTTGTAATATTTGTAACATGTTTGTAACTTATTTTTTTATTTTTTGTAACTTAGCTTTTTTTATTTTTTGTACTTTAGTTAGTTTATGTAATTGTATTTAATTGTAGTTATTTGTAGGTAGTTTATTTAATTAATTTAATGATAGTGTAGTATTAGGTTTAATTGTAACTTAAGTTAGGATTTATTTTACAGGTAATTTTGTATTTCTTTTAGCTAGGTAGTTATTAAATAGTTAATAACTATTTAATAACTATTCTAACTAGCTAAAATAAATACAAAGTTACCTGTAAAATAAATATAAATCCTAAGATAGCTATAATATAATTATTAATTATATTGT
Source organism: Bombina bombina (assembly GCF_027579735.1). Lineage (NCBI taxonomy): Eukaryota > Metazoa > Chordata > Amphibia > Anura > Bombinatoridae > Bombina > Bombina bombina. The sequence continues at coordinate 22,852,031 of NC_069506.1, forward strand.
AGCTATCTTAGGGTTTATTTTACAGGTAAGTATTTATTTTTAAATAGGAATAATTTATTAAAGTATAGTGTAGTGTTAGGTGTAATTGTAACTTAGGTTAGGATTTATTTCACAGGTACATTTCTCTTTATTTTAGCTAGGTAAGCTATTAAATAGTTAATAACTATTTAATAGCTATTGTACCTAGTTAAAATAAATTGAAAGGTACCTGTAAAATAAAAATAAATCCTAAAATAGCTAGAATATAATTATTATTTATATTGTAGCTATATTAGGGTTTATTTTAAAGGTAAGTATTTAGTTTTAAATAGGATTCATTTACTTAATAAGAGTTAATTTATTTAGATTTATTTAATTAATATTTAAGTTAGGGGGACGTTAGGGTTAGGGTTAGACTTAGGTTTAGGGGTTAATAATTTTATGACAGTGGCGGCGGCGTAGTGGGGGGCAGGATAGGGGTTAATAAATTTATTATAGGTGGCGACGGTGTAGGGGGGGCAGGATAGGGGTTAATACATTTAATATAGGTTGCGGCGGGTTCAGGGAGCGGCGGTTTAGGGGTTAATACATTTATTATAGTTGCGGTGGGCTCCGGGAGTGGCGGTTTAGGGGTTAATATGTATAGAGTAGCTTGCGGTGGGCTCCGGGAGCGGCGGTTTAGGGGGTAATAACTTTATTTAGTTGCGGCGGTGTAGGGGGGGACAGATTAGTGGTGTTTAGACTCGGGGTACATGTTAGGGTGTTAGGTGTAGACAGCTCCCATAGAAATCAATGGGATGTCTGTCAGCAGCGAACTTGTACTTTCGCTATGGTCAGACTCCCATTGATTCCTATGGGATCCGCCACCTCCAGGGGTGGCGGATTGAAAACCAGGTACGCTGGGCCGTAAAAGTGCCGAGCGTACCTGCTAGTTTTTTGATAGCTAGCAAAAGTAGTGAGATTGTGCCGCACTTGTGTGCGGAACATCTGGAGTGACGTAAGAATCGATCTGTGTCGGACTGAGTCCGGCGGATCGATGCTTATGTCACAAAATTCTACTTTTGCCGGTCTCGAGCCTTTGATAACTAAGGCGAATCAGCCTCGCCACAAATACGCTGCGGAATTCTAGCGTATTTGAGGTTGACGGCTTGATAACTACCCCCCACAGTCTGTAATCTGCCGGTGAGATGGCTGGCCTGACCCTACCTGCCTCAGTACTTTATACAGTGACCACAGTAGTCTGTGACATAGTCCACCCCCACCCCCCCAGTACTGTATATAGTGGTACTGTATAGTGACACTGTATACCCCCATGCTGTAGTAACAAGGTCTGTAATTTGCTGGTTTCACAAACATACACACACATACATGCATAAATACACACACAGTCACATACATACATACATACACACACACACACATACATGCATAAATACACACACACACAGTCATATACATACACACACACACATACACACATACATACATACACACAAACATACACACACACACATACATGCATAAATAGACACACACAGTCACATACATACACACACACATACATGCATAAATACACACACACAGTCAAATACATACACACACATACATGCATAAATACACATAGTCACACACACACACACACATACATGCATAAATACACACACACAGTCACATACATACATACACACACACATACATGCATAAATACACACACAGTCACACACACACACATACATGCATAAATACACACACACAGTCACATACATACACACACACATGCATGCATAAATACACACACAGTCACATACATACACACACACACACACACATAAACACCAATGAGTAAAACAGAAACACTAACCCCTGTAGTCAGAGACACTAGTGAAGCATCACATCACACTCACATGATATCAGTGCAGGCAGTGGCAGGTTAACATTTTTTATTGTAAAAAAAAAAAAAAAAAATTTAAAGCTGGGCCCCCAGCAATTACGACCTCCTCACCCCCTGTAGTTTCACCCCTGGGAATAGATTACTTTGTTGTTAGGAATGAAAAAGGATTCCCTATGAGTTGGTGTAATCTGAAGCTATAAAGCAATTACAAATGTATTATCATTAAAAGGACATACTAGTACAGTAATAAAATACTCCATTTTATTAGGGTACACATGTTTGCCTGCAACTATGGATTTAACAGGCAGGGGTTAATTTGATCTTCCTTGGTGCCTCAGAACACACACAGGGATTAGTGATTTTATACCCAATGGCTTCTGCTATCACACACACAGAGCAATGATTTAGCATCTTTGTGTCAGCAACAAATATGGTAATAATATATCCCCCATGGATGCCAGTAACAAAGAGCAAAACTTTAACCCCTCTGTGCCAGTCATATATAGAAAACTGTGTTTCCACCACCACCAGCAGTTTAGAGTAACACACACAGGTTAGTGATTTTATTCGCCTTAGCTAATACACTTAGAGTTATGATTCCTTCATCTTGGATGCCAAGAACAAATGCAAAGCAGCATTTTTACCTATTTTGGCTGGATGTAACAAACAACAATGTATTGAAAGTTAATGCACTGCTAAAAAGGGCTGGGCTCACCCCGCCCCCATCCATCCCTCCACTGAGAGGTTGATTTCTTCTGATGCCTTGCATAGCTTTTAAGTAGCCATTACTGCAGTATTGACATGTTTAGTATTTACAGGGGGGGAGCTATTTCAAATCATCAAATAAAGGTAAAAGAGTTATTTGAAAACAATTTATTACACTTCATTGGCTTAAATGGATCATCAAGGAAAGCACTAAAGGTGAGAAAGTTTTACAGTACACTATCCCTTTAAATATCGGTAAAAAGTATCTGTATTTAGCGGAACTTACCTGCTAATCACAGCTGTCATCATTCTTCATGCTTTCTTGTACTCCTGGTCCTTTAGAACGATGGCAGTGACCTTTAGAAAATGCCCTTCGCTAGAGAGATCTTACAGTGTGTGCAATCCATTATTGCACATACACACCTCTCTCTAGTGGCGGCCATCTTGGAAAAGCTGCCATCATATTTCCACATCTCCCTGTTACTCAAGGTTGTTGGAGGCATATGTACATATGGAGCTTTACTGTTTCAGACTCTGGGATATAGCCCCTAGTTGCACCCCCCCCCCCCAGCAACATCACTACCACAACTAATCAGATTGCTTCTCTCGACGTCACTTCACCATTCACCAAAATAACACATTTACATAAAATATGTCTACAGTTTTCTAACCTTATAATAACCTATAGTTAGGAAGGGATATTCTATTCTGAATACCTACCAGGCAACATTTTAAAAAAAACTTATTTTATATAAAACAAAGTAAAAAAGTTAACTACAGTGTCCCTTTAAAGAAATATTTTTTTTCTTATAAAATCCATCCAGTTTCTATATATAAAGAAATGCTATAAAAGTACCGGTAATAGTTTAGGTGATAAATTAATAGGTAAAAGTCATATGTAGGAATGTGTATTCATTTTGTTTTCATGAAACGAATAACCGAACAAATGCACAAACTCATTTAAAGAACACAAATATACAGTATACTAACGGAATTCATTAGTATACATTAGTTTCCTTTAAATTAGCTTTAAAAGATAAAATACTTGGGGGGCGGAGCTGGCCGCAGCAAAGATGGCTGCGTAACACCTTAGCTCTGCAAACTAGCTCCACTAATCTGTCTGAAAAGACCCTACTAACTACAGATTAATGATAAGTACATAGAGGCAAAAGATGTCCTGTATCTGGGGAACAGAGGGAACTAAGCAGATCTGACATCGCTGCGCAAATACCGATACAGCCACTAACTACGTCTAATACTGAGGCCTCAGACGCACGCTGCATATACCCGGAGCCGAGATCAGTAGAAAAAAGTGAAAGTCAGCGCGCCATCAGCAACCGGAGAGCGGTGAGATTATGTGCCTGAACTTTATATAGACACAGACCTTTTCACTTACCCGCGGGAGCGGTACATGTCACGCCATAAATAGCGAGCTGTCACTCTACAGGGCAGACAGTCCCGGTGACAAAACGAGCAGGCCACGCAGACTAGACATAACAGCTCTGACACTCGCAGGTCAAATCCACACGCAAGCCGATAACGACCTTACTCACAGACTCACTATAGGGCCTTCCTAATTGAAACAAAAGGCTACAGCAAAAAGCCACGGCGATTGGAGCTTAGGCACGCCGTGCTCAAGAACAGCCCCACTAAACATACTCTGCTAGCCACTATACACAACTCTGTGAAAGACTGATCCTCACCCTACAAGCAGCAATATAGTGGAACAAGCTCAACCTAGACAACAGGGTATCACAGTTTATCTATATCAGAAAAGTTGGCTGCGGCCTGTAATATACCTAATAGAAGATACTTTATGCAGCAGAGCCAGACATTTTATATATAGCAACAACCTAACACAAGGGCACTGCCCTACTGCTCACAGTGGGGCTACTGAGGAGGCAATTGAGAGCTGCCAGAGGCCACTAAGACAACATGTACGCCAAACGCTCTTCAAAACCCCACAAACTGTTAAAATCATCTAATCATAAAGACAACCTGGTAGAACAATTTTTCTCCCCCACAAGCTCTAAGGCCTCAGCAAGCGAAGAGCACAGAAAATCGCTTTCACAAAAGCAATTGACACCACAAAAAACATGGAGGAACCAGAAGAAAGTACCTCAGTACCAAACAATATTCTCTCCACGTTGGCGTCCAAACAAGACATAGCCGATATTATACGCTCATGCATTCGCGAAGAAATTGCCGAAATCAAACAAGATCTGCACTCCATGAACAACAGAGTGGAGGCATTGGAGGAGTTCTCTGACCACTTACAGGAAGAAATTAATGAAGTTCATGACACTACTACCAATCACACTAAAATTATAGCTGATCTATATGACAAAATAGAGGACCTTGAGAACCGTAGCAGACGGAAAAACCTTAGAATCCGTGGGGTCCCTGAGTCTGTATTACCCAAAGATTTCCCAACATACCTCCCAGCACTTTTTGCTCATCTCAAGAATACTCCTCCTTCCACAGATATCCCTTGGGTTAGAGCGCATAGAGCCCTCAGGCCTAAACCCCCAGACACAGCACCTCCAAGAGACATTATCATGAAGTTTAAGGACTTTGGGGTGAAAGAGGAGCTGCTAAACCTTTCTCGTAAACATCAACCAGTAAAATTCAGAGGTACTGTACTCCAATTCTACCAGGACCTGTCGCAACGGACACTCCAAAGGAGACGGGACTTAGCCCCACTGACGACACTTCTCCGCCAAAAGAAGATTCTTTACAGATGGGGATTCCCTTTCCATCTATACGTTCTGCATGGCAACAGGAAACTGAACTGCAGATCCCATGAAGATGTCAGTGATTTTTGCTCTGCATTGGAAATAGACCCGCCAGAGGGCCTATCGACCGATGATCATTCAGAACCCCCCAGGAAAAAAGTATCGAGAGCGGCCCCTGGAGAATGGCAAAAGGTTGCCCCCAGATCCAGGACCCAAACACCGACTAAGACCCGGAGCACCCTATCCCAGCCTATGGCCTAAGGATAACTGTTCACATGCTGGACTACCTCAGAAACTGCATCCAGGCCCTACTACATACTCTGTGAACAACATTAGTGAACTGTGCCCTGGTAAAGTATAGCATATGGTGCTTATTGACTTTTTTTTTTGTGAACAACTGCATTAATAATATTTTCAATATGTTGTTTTATAGAGTTTCTAGTTATACAAAAAAGTTAACTATACTACCCCCTAGAAACTAAACCCTTATTCATTTATCTAGGAAAAAAAAAAAAAAAAAAAAAAAAAAAAAGAGATAAAAAAAACCTGAGACACCGTGGCAATAAGAGCTAAATCTATCCCCATTATAATATAATGCCATGCGCTCAGTTGACAGGGTTAGTTCATTTCAGACACGTTTTAGATCCTTCTACAATAAATTATATATTTGTTACAAGGAGCTGGTTCATAGCCCCTCAAGAACCTGAAAGGTCACATGACATTTTGTAATCTAAGATATTCTTTATTAAGATTTGATCTATGCTACTTGTTTATTTTTTTTCTCATACTGTTTTGTATTTTGTATGTTATTGCTACACATTGTAGGCGAGGGTGTGCGGACTTGCCTGGAACACCATGCATAAACAGAAACTATAATGCCAGAAATTACTTTCATACTCATAACTGCTCTAATAGATATCTTTTTCCAGGCTAGCCATGGCCATTAAAAATAGAACAATCACATTAATTAGTCAAAACACCAGAGGTCTAAATTCAGCACAAAAGCGTTCCTTAGCCATGAAAGACCTCCACAGGAAGGGGGGTGATATCCTATTTTTACAGGAGACCCACTTTCTAAAATCAAAAGAACCTAGATATTTTGGAAGACAATACACACAATGCTTCCATAGCTCCTATGACCATAAGCGCAATGGCGTAAGCATCTTGATAGGCAAGAACATTTCTTTCACTCCCATAAAAACACACACAGACACAGAGGGCAGGTTTCTTTGTGTCACAGGCCTGTTATTTGGTACCCCGGTGACGCTGGTCAACTTATATGCTCCCAATACTAAACAGCTCCCCTTTTTCAGAAAGGTTTTCACACAGGTACTAGACCTCACAATAGGAGCACTCTATATGGGTGGGGACTTCAATATCCCTATTCAACCAAACTTAGATACCACTAACCCCAAGCCCACAACACCTAAACAAGTAACTAAACAATTATGGAGACTGATGTATGAACAAACTCTGTTCGACATTTGGAGATTCAAACACCCCGAAAAGAGGGACTACTCCTTCTTCTCTTCCCCACACCGTACATATAGCAGAATCGACTATCAACTTACTAATCAAAAGGGACTCACTAACGTCTTATCTTCAAAGCTCTCACACACTGTCTGGTCTGACCACTCCGCAGTACTTACTAGGCTCGATTGGCCATCTGCACCACAAAGCACATATCAATGGAAACTAGAGGATAATTTATTAAAGAGCCCCGACCTCAATAGTAAAATTGAGAAAGTGCTTCCAGAATACTTTCAATTTAACTCACTCCCTGAAACAGACCCATTGATAGTCTGGGAAGCCCACAAGTGTTTTATAAGAGGGGAACTCATAAAATATCAAGCACACATTAAACAGAAAACACGAATGCTATACAAATCATCCACAGATCTCTTATCCAAGTTAGAATACGAACATAAACGGAACCCCACATCCCCACAAATCCTCGCAAAACTTGTACAAGCTAGGAAGGTAGTACACGACCAATTAATAAAGGAGGCTAACACTTTGGCTTTAAAAACTAAACAAAAGTTCTACTTTGAAAGCAATAGAGCGGGAAAGCTCCTTGCACGCTCCCTCAAACTAAAAAAACTCAAAACCTTCATACATGAAGTAAAAACTCCCTCAAACGTGAAAGTCCACACCACGCCAGAAATCCTGTCCCAGTTCCTAACATATTATTCTCAACTTTACAACCTCCCAAAGAAAAACAATCATCCCGTAGACACGCCACAATCGATCAACACGTACTTAGCAGACTCCCTATTGCCCCAACTGACAGAAACACAGGCAGCAGAACTGGAAATCCCCTTTTCTGCACCCGAAATACTTTCAGCTCTTAAACAGCTCCCCACTGGCAAAAGCCCAGGACCAGACGGCTTCACCGTCTCATATTATAAAAAGTATGCACATATCTTATTACCACATTTGTGCTCCATTTACAATGCAGTCGACCAGACACACCCATTTCTACCCTCAATGTTGGAGGCACATGTCACAGTAATCCCCAAACCCGGGAAATCACCGGATACCCCTTCAAACTTCCGTCCCATTTCATTACTGAATGTGGACGTGAAACTATTTGCGAAACTAATAGCCATCAGGTTAAATAGATTCCTTCCCCAACTAATTCACTTGAACCAGGTGGGCTTTGTACCCCAAAGGGAAGCGAGAGACAACACCATTAAGGTTCTCAATTTATTAGAATACACACAAACCCTTAATATCCCAACAGTCTTTCTGGCCGTCGACGCCGAAAAGGCGTTCGACAGACTAGATTGGACGTTCCTTAAACTTGTTCTTGCCAGGTTTGGTTTGGGGGAAAAGCTTATAGAGAAAATCTTTACTCTATATCAAACGCCAACTGCCCGTATTAAGTTAAATGATTCTCTGTCAGACCCCTTCCGGATTTCAAATGGAACAAGACAGGGCTGCCCCCTATCCCCCTTATTATTTATTCTAGCCATGGAGGTCCTAGCCTCAAAAGTTAGGGAAAATAAAGATATACAAGGGATTCAGATAAACAACACAGAATACAAATTAACACTATACGCTGATGATATCCTATTCTCGCTCACATCCCCTCTACAGTCTCTCTCGTCGCTACTCCCGGAGATTGAGACATATAGTACATATTCCAACTTTAAAATAAACATGTCAAAATCCGAGTTTCTAGGCATAGGGATCAAAGACCAAGCAAACACCCAGATCACGTCACAATTTCAATTCACATCTAAAAACATCTCGATCAAGTATTTGGGGATACACATAACGAAATCCAGAGATTCCTTATACCAACTAAATCACTTCCACCTTCTAGATTCTATTAGATCGGAGTTAAAGTCTTGGCAGGGTAAAAGTCTTTCATGGTTGGGAAAGATACAAGCCTTTAAAATGAGTACGCTACCAAAGCTCTTGTACCTGTTTCAGACTGTCCCCATCCAACCTCCACCACATTACATTAATACCGTACAAAAAATAGTTAACGCCTTCATTTGGGCACATAAACGCCCAAGAATAGCAAAAACGGTTCTTTATAGAAACAGAGATAACGGAGGCCTCGGGGTACCCAACCTCTTACTATATCAGCAAGCGGCCCAACTCATCAGAGTGATTGACTGGTGCAAGAACGCACCGAACAAGGAATGGGTTAAACTGGAGCACAACCTAGCGGGCTCACGAAGCCTGGGGGCCATGTGCTGGACACATAGACAACATAGAGATAGCCTTGTATTCGCTTCCCCACTGGTGCTTGATACACTAACTACATGGGACAGTCTCACCAGATCTCAGAAAAATATATCCACAATCCCCTCGCCCTTGACTCCCTTATGCCACAACAGTAACTACCCTCCACTTAAGCACCTGTGGGCGAAGGGCTCATACTCTATCACAGCAGGCCTACCTATATGCACAGTGCTAGACCAGGGGTCTATTTTAACAAAAACATCTTTAGAAGGAAAAAATATAACATACTTTAATAGATGGTTTGAATATCTCCAACTATCACACTTCCTTGCACACCACAAAGATAAGCCTAACCTTACTCGAAACCTTAACCCCTTCGAGCAACTATGCCATTCACCGCAAGTAACGAGAGGTTCACTATCCATGACATATAAAATTTTAACAACCATGCATTCGAAAAACCTGCCATCATACACCAGGGTTTGGGAGGCGGAGATGAATACCACGATACCCCCAGGTACATGGAACACCATCTTCCAACAGATGGGCAAGGCACCCTCATCAATGGGAATCACTGAGACAAACATGAAGTTGCTAGGGAGATGGTACTTATACCCAAGCAGATTAGCAAAAATTTTTCAACACTCCGACCCCCTCTGTTGGAGAAATTGCAAACAGACAGGAACACTATATCACATTTGGTGGGAGTGCCCCATAATCCTGCCATATTGGCAGGAAATACATGGGGAAATTCAGAAAATCCTTTCACAGACAATTCCTTTCGACCCTTTAACGTTGTTATTTAACAATCCTCCAAAGATTAAATGCAAATATAAAGCCACTCTATTATACATCATGCTCAGTAGTGCAAAACAACTAATCCCAAGACTCTGGAAACAGAGTAGGATCCCATCCAAACAGGATTGGTCCCAAAACGTCACATTTCTCCTGTCTCTGGAGAGGTATCACTACCTCAAAACAGAAAGAATGGACTTCTATTGTGCAATGTCCCTATACTGGGAAGCATACATTCACACTGATACAGCAACCACCCCTGGTTAACAATCCCATATAGACACCAACATATAACTCAATCAACCGAAACATCAAGAAACTATAGGTCACTACATTCCCCCAAGTCGCATTTAAACATCCCTTGCCCTATCTATCTCTGCTTTTACCTAACACCACTAACACCTCTGGGGTTTTGTTCCACCACACATACTACTCCAAAGCATCTGGACACAATCTATATAGCTACAAAAAAAAAAAAAAAAAAAAAAAAAAAAAAAAAAAAAAAAAAAAAAAAAAAAAAAGAGTAGTTCCTAGGCATCTGATCTCTTATGGCCTTTAACAATCCCAAACCCCTAAGAAATACATCTGGAAATAACTGAATTAACACAAAACTTCTGGCAAACGCAGAAATCATTGAGCTAGAGATACCCTCATGCCCAGCCACCTTAAAAGACAATATGCATAGAAATTAGTATTTGAAACAACACTTGCAGATTCAGACAATGTGTAGTAACGTTTGTAAGTTTATATGTTATTAAAGTTAGAAGTTTTGTTAAGAATTAACAGAAGAAAATCCCGCAAGCTTGAAAAGAAAAAAAAAAAAAAAAAAAAAACTCCAAAGAGACACTGAGAACTTGACTATGATGGATTTATGATAAGTCACACCTGAATACCGCCTGTACTATATATCATTTATTTGTCCTTATATACCTTGAACTGAGTGTTTCTTTGCTCATTTGTATTGTAACTTTTTTATTCTTCAATAAAGCTTGTTTGGAAAAAAAAAAAAAAAAAAAAAAAAAAAAAAAAAAGATAAAATACTTACCTATAATGCGCTGGGGAGACACGTTAATACCGATCCTTCATCACAGAGCACAGAGTAATAGGAGGCTTAACGGGGCAGATTCCAGAGCTTGCACTAAAAGTAGAAGGTCCATTAGCGCAGACTCTGTGATCCGCTGCCCTTAAACAAATGTAAATGTTACTGAATATTCTGTTTTTTGGTTAGTTTTAAACAAAACAGAAACAGAATAGTGCAGCAAATGAATATTACTAATTTTACTTGCAAATCATCAGTCTGAAACAAATGAATCAGCGCAGCACATGTCTAGTAACAGGTAATAGTCTAGAGTTACTGACAAAAGCTATTGTCATGGCAGTACAGAAAGATAATTATCTTATGCGTTAGAGCATTTTTATAGTAACCTGCCGCTTGTATATAACAATGGGAGCGTAATCAATAGCGCAGTGTGCTTTAGCTTAAGATCGACCTCGCACAAAGAATAAAACATAATATGGTATTAAAAGTCGAAGGTTAAATATTTCAACAAAAGCATTTTAAGAGGGTAAAACTTTTTAGCACGCTGTATCCATTGAAAGGATGGCGTGCAGGAAGTGCAAATAACGCACTCATTATGCTTGAATAACAAATGGTGCGTTATAATAGTAGTAGCGCAAAGAACTTCGCTACTTGCGCACTGACGGCTCAGCACACTGTCAGCTTATTGCTTGAGCAATATCCAACATAATTTGCACTCCCATAGTAGGTCTATTATGTGAGGGATTTAGAGTAATGCAATCCAATATGCTAATTAATAACTTTGGAATTGTAATGTGAGCACTAAAATCAAATCACTATTGATTAAGCTCAAGTTATGTTAGCGTAAAATAGCGCTATTAACTGTGCACTCCACTTGTAGCCTTATGAGTTTAACCTTTACAATGGGATAAACACATATTTAAAGACCAATGACAAGAGGCATTTATGTGCAGTTGCCTATTCCCAGTAGTAGTTTATCGCTGATCTAGAGCCTACCTAAGTATGCTTTTCAACATCTTATAATTATATGCGTTCTCTAAACTATGAATTTATCATTTTGACTTTCATTTAACTTTAATTAAAGTTCCTTCTAGACTCAAATGCAAAGGAAAAGAGGGTAATGTTATGCCATGTTAGCTTTCTCTCGGTGACATCACTTATGCAAATGAGCACACACAATTACATATTTTTACAGTTGGCAGGTTTGCAGTGCTGGCTGTCACAGGTGATTTTTTCACACAGCATTCCTATGGGGGGTGGGGAATTACATTTATTTTTTTAAGCTAATCCTTTCTTGGGGAAACATTCAGTGGTGGTTCGTTACTGATCTTTCAATATAGAACTGTTTATTTTTTGCCTGTAATGTCCCATTAAGCACCACTTTTAGAAAAGAGATGGATATTCTAGTATGTGCTGCAGTATTTTATATGTATCCCAAGCTTGCAGCTCTGTATACCACATGTTCATTAGCTCTCTGAATGACAAACTAAATATCTGGTCTTAAACCCTTGGGGGCATAACAGACCACCCAGTTAGGTTAAGACATTGACACTACAACAGTGAGTAAGAGTCTATATTTTGTTTTAACACTTTCAATAGCTTTTTCTATAATCACATTTTTGTGATCTTGTGTTCATTTGTAACAGATTTGCTTTTGAACTATTTTCCCTACAAATATGCCTATAATTCTAGCGAGTCAAGGGGCAACTGGCCCATTTAGGGATTGATTACAAGTGGCGCACTTACTGTTGCACAAAAGCAATAAGGGATTCATTGCAGATCTTTGCACACGTCGGAAGAAGCTTGCGCATTACAAGTTGAAAGTAAACGCGTTCACTTGAGGGCAATTGAATTTAACATGTGTACGGATAGTGAGACTTCAGAGCTCGGGAAAACTTTTACAAGAGTCAAAAAAGTTGCACATCAAAAATACATTTTAAAATAAAGTAACACTCACAATAATACTGGCTAATAAAAATTATTTTAGAAAATTGTATTAAAACGTATAGATATATATTTTACAAAAAAATATTTATTTAATAATAAATAGAACATATTCTGCTATGTGAGGAACATTGGAATGTGAAATATTAATATTTCATGTCAAGTTAGCGCACTTGAGTAAACACGATCGGGTGTTTTTTTGTCCACTTCTCATGCTCTCATGCTATGGGGAGTTTGTGATATAAAAAGTTTGTCTTTTTGCACGCTTCGGGTTAGCGCTCGTGTGAAAACTTTTTACTTTCAACTTGTAATATTTGTGCTACCCGACGTGCGCAAAAAGCTTCTAGCGAAATTAACACAGGAGCGCTAGTGATCCACTTGTAATCTTGCCCTAAATAAGGTATTACTAGTTTTATACTTTATCATTGGATTATAGGAAAGAGTAGAATTACACACTAGTTTTATACTTTATCACTGTATTATAGGAAAGAGTAGAATTACACACTAGTTTTATACTTTATCACTGTATTATAGGAAAGAGTAGAATTACACACTAGTTTTATACTTTATCACTGTATTATAGGAAAGAGTAGAATTACACACTAGTTTTATACTTCATCACTGCATTATAGAAAAGAGTAGAATTACACACTAGTTTTATACTTTATCACTGGATTATAGGAAAGACTAGAATTACATACTAGTTTTATACTTCATCACTGCATTATAGGAAAGAGTAGAATTACACACTAGTTTTATATTTTATCATTTTATCATTGAATTATAGGAAAGAGTAGAATTACACTCTAGTTTTCTATTTCATCATTGGATTATATAGAAGAGTAGAATAACACACTAGTTTTATACTTCATCACTGCATTATAGGAAAGAGTAGAATTACACACTAGTTTTATATTTTATCATTTTATCATTGAATTATAGGAAAGAGTAGAATTACACTCTAGTTTTCTATTTCATCATTGGATTATATAAAAGAGTAGAATTACACACTAGTTTTTTATTTCCTTATTGGATTATATAGAAGAGTAGAATAACACACTAGTTTTATACTTTATCACTAGATTATAGGAAAGAGTAGAATTACATACTAGTTTTATACTTCATCATTGGATTATAGGAAAGAGTAGAATTACACACTAGTTTTAAACTTCATCATTGGATTATAGGAAAGAGTAGAATTACATATTAGTTTTATACTTTTCATTGGATTATAGGAAAGGGTAGAAATACAGACTAGTTTTATACTTCATCACTGGATTATAGAAAAGACTAGAATTACATACTAGTTTTATACTTCATCACTGGATTATAGAAAAGACTAGAATTACATACTAGTTTTATACTTTATTATTAGATTATAGGAAAGAGTAGAATTACACACTAGTTTTATACTTCATCATTGGATTATAGGAAAGACTAGAATTACACACTAGTTTTCTATTTCATAATTGGATTATATAAAAGAGTAGAATTACACACTAGTTTTATACTTCATCATTGGATTATAGGAAAGAGTAGGAATACAGACTAGTTTTATACTTCATCATTGGATTATAGGAAAGAGTAGAATTACACACTAGTTGTATACCTCATTATTGGATTATAAGAAAGAGTAGAATTACACACTAGTTTTATACTTCATCATTGGATTATAGGAAATAGTAGAATTACATACTAGTTTTATACTTCATCATTGGATTATAGGAAAGAGTAGAATTATACACTAGTTTTATACCTCATTATTGGATTATAGGAAAGAGTAAAATTACACACTAGTTTTATACTTCCTTGTTGGATTATAGGAAAGAGTAGAATTACACACTAGTTTTATACTTCATCATTGGATTATAGGAAAGAGTAAAATTACACACTAGTTTTATACTTCATCGTTAGATTATAGGAAAGAGTAGATTTACACTCTAATTTTATACTTCATCATTGGATTGTAAGAAAGAGTAGAATTACACACTAGTTTTATACTCCATTATTGGATTATAGGAAAGAGTAGAATTACATACTAGTTTTATACTTCATCATTGGATTATAAGAAAGAGTAGAATTACACACTAGTTTTATACTTCATCGTTAGATTATAGGAAAGAGTAGATTTACACTCTAGTTTTATACTTCATCATTGGATTGTAAGAAATAGTAGATTTACACTCTAGTTTTATACTTCATCATTGGATTATAAAAAAGAGTAGAATTACATACTAGTTTTATACTTCATCATCGGATTATAGGAAAAAGTAGAATTACATACTAGTTTTATACTTCATCATTGGATTATAGTAAAGAGTAGAATTACACACTAGTTTTATACTTCATTATTGGATTATAGGAAAGAGTAGAATTACATACTAGTTTTATACTTCATCATTGGATTATAAGAAAGAGTAGAATTACACACTAGTTTTATACTTCATCGTTAGATTATAGGAAAGAGTAGATTTACACTCTAATTTTATACTTCATCATTGGATTGTAAGAAAGAGTAGAATTACACACTAGTTTTATACTCCATTATTGGATTATAGGAAAGAGTAGAATTACATACTAGTTTTATACTTCATCATTGGATTATAAGAAAGAGTAGAATTACACACTAGTTTTATACTTCATCGTTAGATTATAGGAAAGAGTAGATTTACACTCTAGTTTTATACTTCATCATTGGATTGTAAGAAATAGTAGATTTACACTCTAGTTTTATACTTCATCATTGGATTATAAAAAAGAGTAGAATTACATACTAGTTTTATACTTCATCATCGGATTATAGGAAAAAGTAGAATTACACACTAGTTTTATACTTCATCATTGGATTATAGGAAACAGTAGAATTACACACTAGTTTTATACTTTGTTATTAGATTATAGGAAAGAGTAGAATTACACACTAGTTTTATATATTTCATCATTGGATTATAGGAAAGGGTAGAATTACACACTAGTTTTATACTTCATCATTGGATTATAGGAAAGGGTAGAATTACACACTAGTTTTACACTTTATCATTGGATTATAGGAAAGAGTAGAATTACACACTAGTTTTATACTTCATCATTGGATTATAGGAAAGAGTAGAATTACATACTAGTTTTATACTTTGTTATTAGATTATAGGAAAGAGTAGAATTACACACTAGTTTTATACTTCATCACTGGATTATAGGAAAGGGTAGAATTACACACTAGTTTTATACTTCATCACTGGATTATAGGAAAGGGTAGAATTACACACTAGTTTTACACTTTATCATTGGATTATAGGAAAGAGTAGAATTACACGCTAGTTTTATACTTCATCATCGGATTATAGGAAAGAGTAGAATTATATATTAGTTTTATACTTCATCATTGGATTATAGAAAAGAGTAGAATTACACACTAGTTTTATACTTCATCATTGGATTATAGGAAAGAGTCGAATTACATACTAGTTTTATACTTCATCATTGGATTATAGAAAAGAGTAGAATTACACATTAGTTTTGTACTTCATCATTGGAGTGTAGGAAAGAGTAGAATTACATACTAGTTTTATACATCATCATTGGATTATAGAAAAGAGTAGAATTACATACTAGTTTTATTCTTCATTATTGGATTATAGAAAAGAGTAGAATTACACACAAGTTGTATACTTCATCATTGGATTATAGGAAAGAGTAGAATTACACACTAGTTGTATACTTTATCATTGGATTATATGAAAGAGTAGAATTACACACTAGTTTTATACTTCATCATTGGATTATAGGAAAGAGTAGAATTACACGCTAGTTTTATACTTCATCATTGGATTATAGGAAAGAGTAGAATTATATATTAGTTTTATACTTCATCATTGGATTATAGAAAAGAGTAGAATTACACACTAGTTTTATACTTCATCATTGGATTATAGGAAAGAGTCGAATTACATACTAGTTTTATACTTCATCATTGGATTATAGAAAAGAGTAGAATTACACATTAGTTTTGTACTTCATCATTGGAGTGTAGGAAAGAGTAGAATTACATACTAGTTTTATACATCATCATTGGATTATAGAAAAGAGTAGAATTACACACTAGTTTTATACTTCATCATTGGATTATAGGAAAGAGTAGAATTACATTCTAGTTTTATACTTCTTCATTGGATTATAGGAAAGAGTAGAATTACACACTAATGTTATACTTCATCATTGGATTATAGGAAAGAGTAGAATTATATATTAGTTTTATACCTCATTATTGGATTATAGGAAAGAGTAGAATTACACACTAGTTTTATACTTCATCATTGGATTATATGAAAGAGTAGAATTACACACTAGTTTTATACTTCATCATTGGATTAAAGGAAAGAGTAGAATTACACACTAGTATTATACTTTATCATTGGATTATAGGAAAGAGTAGAATTACACACTAGTTTTATACTTCATCATTGGATTTTAGCAAAGAGTAGAATTACATACTAGTTTTATTCTTCATTATTGGATTATAGAAAAGAGTAGAATTACACACAAGTTGTATACTTCATCATTGGATTATAGGAAAGAGTAGAATTACACACTAGTTGTATACTTTATCATTGGATTATATGAAAGAGTAGAATTACACACTAGTTTTATACTTCATCATTGGATTATAGGAAAGAGTAGAATTACACGCTAGTTTTATACTTCATCATTGGATTATAGGAAAGAGTAGAATTATATATTAGTTTTATACTTCATCATTGGATTATAGAAAAGAGTATAATTACACACTAGTTTTATACTTCATCATTGGATTATAGGAAAGAGTCGAATTACATACTAGTTTTATACTTCATCATTGGATTATAGAAAAGAGTAGAATTACACATTAGTTTTGTACTTCATCATTGGAGTGTAGGAAAGAGTAGAATTACATACTAGTTTTATACATCATCATTGGATTATAGAAAAGAGTAGAATTACACACTAGTTTTATACTTCATCATTGGATTATAGGAAAGAGTAGAATTACATTCTAGTTTTATACTTCTTCATTGGATTATAGGAAAGAGTAGAATTACACACAAATGTTATACTTCATCATTGGATTATAGGAAAGAGTAGAATTGCACACTAGTTTTATACTTCGTTATTAGATTATAGGAAAGAGTAGAATTACACATTAGTTTTGTACTTCATCATTGGATTGTAGGAAAGAGTAGAATTACATACTAGTTTTATACTTCATCATTGGATTATAGAAAATAGTAGAATTACACATTAGTTTTGTACTTCATCATTGGATTATAGGAAAGAGTAGAATTACACACTAGTTTTATACTTCATCATTGGATTATGGGAAAGAGTAGAATTACACACTAGTTTTATACTTCATCATTGGATTATAAGAAAGAGTAGAATTACACACTAGTTTTATACTTCATCATTGGATTATAGGAAAAAGTAGAAATACAGACTAGTTTTATACTTCATCATTGGATTATAGGAAAGAGTGGAATTACACACTAGTTTATGCTTCATCATTGGATTATAGGAAAAAGTAGAATTACACACTAGTTTTATACTTCATCATTGGATTATAGGAAAGAGTAGAATTACACACTAGTTTTATACTTCATCATTGGATTATAGGAAAGAGTAGTTTTATACTAGTTTTATACTTCATCATTGGATTATAGGAAAGAGTAGAATTACACACTAGTTTTATACTTTGTTATTAGATTATAGGAAAGAGTAGAATTACACACTAGTTTTATACTTCATCATTGGATTATAGGAAAGAGTAGAATTACACACTAGTTTTATACTTCATCATTGGATTATAGGAAAGAGTAGAATTACACACTAGTTTTATACTTTGTTATTAGATTATAGGAAAGAGTAGAATTACACACTAGTTTTATACTTCATCATTGGATTATAGGAAAGAGTAGAATTACACACTAATTTTATACTTCATCATTGGATTATAGGAAAGAGTAGAATTGCACACTAGTTTTATACTTCATCATTGGATTATAGGAAAGAGTAGAATTACACACTGTACACATTTTCCATTGAGTAAGGGATTACTAGTTGTATACTATATAGTCTGTATATGCATTCTGTGTGAGATTACATGCTAGATACATCTCAAAAAGTCTGTTAATCTCCTCTAACAGTGTGGTTCCTGGTTTTATATTTACCCCGTGTTAATGGGTTTATAAACAATAACCATACTTTGCTTTTGGAGGATTATCTTTCATATATCTTCCTTAGGTTTATTTTGCTGCCTAGTATGTACGAGCCTTCTTTACATGGGATACAAGGCTATATTAAAGTTTATGAATGGGGGATTACTGGCTATATTACTACCTTTTGTGTATTTGTTACATAGCTTCTTTTTGTATGTTGGCTTGCCACCTTTATGCCCGCTCTCTGTATGTTGGCTTGCCATCTTTATGCTCGCTCTCTGTATGTTGGCTTGCCACCTTTATGCCCGCTCTCTGTATGTTGGCTTGCCATCTTTATGCTTGCTCTCTGTATGTTGGCTTGCTACCTTTATGCCCACTCTCTGTATGTTGGCTTGCCACCTTTATGTCCGCTCTCTGTATGTTGGCTTGACATCTTTATGCCCACTCTCTGTATGCTGGCTTGCCATCTTTATGCCCGCTCTCTGTATGTTGGCTTGCCATCTTTATGCCCGCTCTCTGTATGTTGGCTTGCCATCTTTATGCCTGCTCTCTGTATGTTGGCTTACCATCTTTATGCCCGCTCTCTGTATGTTGGCTTGCCATCTTTATGCCCACTCTCTGTATGTGAAGATTGCTATGCATAGACTTGGCACTTTGTACTGTCTGAGTATTTATCGCCTTCATTTGGGACCACTGATTACAAAGTTATGCTGTGTGTGGAAGGGTTACTGGCTATTTAAAGGACCAGTAAAAACATTTGATTTGCATAAACAACAAATGCATGATAAAAAGACAATGCAATATCACTTAGTCTGAACTTCAAATAAGGAGCAGATTTTTTTCTAAGTTATGTCTATTTCCACTCCCCCACTGCTATAATTATGCACAACACAATTAATACATTAAACAGTTGTAACCCATTTATATGTGCACTACACAGCAGATTCAATAACACTATAATGTGTCATGTGCAAATAGACAAGACATAATAAATCACAAAGCAAAACAAACGTAAATCTAAATTTGTTTTAGCTCTAAAATGCCTGTCATTTTAACCAGCGCTGGATTAATCATCAAAATAACTTTATTTAAAACCAGAAATAATTAGCAAAAAGCAATAAATGTATAAAGCACCAATCTATAAACATTTAGTAAAATTAACTACATTCCTAAGTGATAATCAGCTAAAGCATAAATGACTAAAATGATTTAATGTTTGCCAGGATAAAACTAATTAAAGCGAGTATAATATTATATTAGACAAATTCAGAACAAATGTATAATTAATTATCAAATGGAAACAATTCCTATATATTTTTTTTTTTATTTTCAGCAGGTTCTGTGTTGAAAGGACCATTAAAGTTAAGGTAAACTTTCACGAATGAGTGCCCAGTTTTTAAATATAATATTAAAAACAGGTGCACTTTGAAAGTTTACATTTCAGCGGTTTCGTTAAAATACTTACCTTTTCTTCTTGAAAGCCGGAGTAGCGATTCCCCTGCCCGCAGCTCGTTTCTTCTTACACCAACAATGAAGAATCCGTTTTCCTCCAATCACGGCATGGCCTCAGGTAATGTTTGCTCTGGGGGGGGAAGCCGTGATTGGAGGAAGCCAGATTCGTCATTGCTGATGTAAGAAGGGACGACCTGCGGACGGGGAATCGCTGCTCCGGCTTGCAAAAAGAAAGGGTAAGTATTTTAACAAAACCGCTAAAATGTAAACTTTCATGAATGAAAGTACACCTGTTTTTAATATAATTTTTAAAACCGGGCACTCATTCGTGAAAGTTTACCTTCACTTTAAATACAGCAGGATTGCATAATCAACAAGTGCATAAAAAAAATAGACAATGTAATAGTACTTTCTCTGAATTTTAAATAAGCAGTTGTTTTTTTATCTGACCATTTTTTATGTATTTCCATTTGCCGGTGTCCTGTCAGAATAAGCTACCTGTGCACTGCGCATGCGCAAGTTGACGTCACCGCATTCCAAAATGGCATCACAAATATGTTTGGAATGCTGCGAACTCACAGAGCGCATGTGAAGTTATAGGGTAGTTTTGCTGTGCAGTCACAGAGGTAGCTTATTCTGAAGGATTTATTCATGTTATACGATACCTGCACAAAGGTAGCTTATAATGAGCGCTATTTAAATGTGGTGTCTCTAAATGCATTTTTAAGCCCTAAAAGTAGAAAAAATGAAAGATTCTGAAGGCAGCTCAGTATCCGCGATTATAAGCTACCTCTCATTTGGCTGCCCCCCGAAGATCGCATGCGCAGTCATGAGTCTGTGAGTCTGTGACTGCGCATGTGATAAGCAAACAGTCACAGAGGCATAGCTTGTGGAATTTCCATCTGAAAAAGCTACGCTATAACTCTGCATGCACTCTGTGAGGTCACAGCATTCTAAACATATTTGTGATGTCATTGGAATGAGGCGACATCAATTACTGCATGCGCAGTGCACAGGTAGCTTTTTCTGACGGGTAGGTTATTCTGACAGAACACCGGCCCTCTTTATCATGTTACAGCCAATCACAAACTAATATATTTATACATTGTGATATCTTGCACATGCTCAGTAGAACCCAGTGCCTCAGAAAGTGTGCATGTAACTGTATCATGTGACAGCCAATCAGAAACTAAGATATGTATATACTGTGGTGTCTTGCACATGCTCAGTAGAAGCTAGTGCTCAGAAAGTGTGCATATAGAAAGACTGCACAATTTTATAATGAATGTAAATTAGGAAGTCTCTAAAAATTGGATGCTCTATCTAAATCATGAAAGTTTAGTCTGTTTTATGTATCTGCATCACAGTGTACCCTAACTCATGTCCCCCAGGGTTACACAATTTGGCAGTGCTTTGCAAATGTCCCTTTGTTAGCAAAACTAACAAAGTTTTGTAGTTCATAGATATACCACTTAAAAACCCTTGTAAGTATAGTTTGTCTTCTGTTGCTATGGTCATTTAGGGCAGATATAAATTAACTCCTACATTGATCAATCAAATGCTGTGTAGCATGTTGCAGAATCAAGCTTCTGAAATCTGCAGCATTGCACTTCAACCTCTCTGTTAAATTATACGAAATTTGGACAAACTATAAAATAAATGTACATTGCATTTTCTCCTATACATAGATGAAACAGGTTATATGGATTTATGTTTTGAGTTTAGTGTCCCTGGAATTGTACTCCTAATATCTAAGCACCCACTTGAGTCACGTTTTTGATCCCAATGTGCTCCCATTTTTTTACACGATGTGCAGCTCACGTGTACAACAAGCAAATTTCTCCTGCTGCAGATGTTACCATTAATACTATTATGTTTGGGGCATTCCTGAGGATGCCCACGATAGCTCTCTAAAATAAACAAAGACGTTTATACATTACAGAAAAAGTATATTTTTATACTTAGCTCAGCACAGGATTATATAGATATATATTAATATTAATATAGAACACTTGCTACAGTGCGATCATAATATTATAAGTAAAACACAATCGCACAATCGTGATCGCAATATTATGGGGCCGAATTATCTAGCTCAGAATGGAGCTTGATTCCCCTGTTTCTGCACGAGCCTTCAGGCTCGTCTGAAACAGCAGTTATGAAGCAGCGGTCTTAAGAACGCTGCTACATAACTGGTCTGCCTGCTCTGAAGCTGTGGACATCAATCCGCCCAATCCTATACGATCGGGCTGATTGACACCCCCTGCTAGCAGCTGATTGGCTGCAAATCTGCAGGGGCGCCATTGCACAAGCAGTTCTTGTGATTCATCGATGTCTGTCGGACATAATCCACTGAGCAGATAATGTCAGACAGACCGATGATAAATCGGCCCCTAAAAGTAAAACACAATCACGCTTTTTTACAATCACGTTTGAAGTTGACATACAGTTCTGTGTAAAGGGATCATTTACAATGTAGGTGGTGATGCTGTTTGAATATATCGACAGCATCAGAGAAGCATCCACTTAAATGTACGGTAAAACGCCTTTCCCAACATCGTAACGGATCCCGTTTGAATGTCTTGCTGCCTCGTGGTACTTCGACCATCAGGGACTAAGAGAGCTGTGGGCAAAACAAAATATGGATTCTGCTGCAAGAAATAACCAGTAGCAGTTTTTCTTTTCCAAAAATAAGTGAATCAGTGTTTTCATAGATTCTTGTTATTTTGAGAAAATGTCTGTGCATTTATTTTTTATTTCATTTTATATTTTAACAGAATATGCCGGTAAATTAGATGTAAAGTAACATATATATATTAATATTCTAAAAAAAAGAAAAAAGTAAAAAATATCTTGGAGGCATAAAAATAATAACCAAGAAGAAAGAATTGCTGTGTTGGCGAAAAGCCTGGAAAAATACTTGAAATAATTAGGGGGCAAATTTAACCAGTTTTAAAGTATTCCAAGGTTTGTCCTCATGCTTTTCAAAATTTCCCATAATTATCAGTCTGTTCCAGCTTCCTAAATACTGTGTCTTGCATATTCCGCTAACATCCCAGGAATGCAAGCTGACATGTGTCATATTTCTCTCCTTACAACTCATAATAAAATGTTTTCTTACCTTTCTGTTAAATTGGGACTGTGTCATTGGGTCTAGGTAAAAAAACAGTGAAAACTATCTGCCATGGGAATACTTACACATTCAGTTTGCAAGTTGGCAAAGTGTTGGCAAATTATTTTTTGTTTCCCACATACATTTCAAGAAAGTGATTCTTTGGTTCCATGCTTGGTCTGTTTTGCTAGTGAGGTAATTATATGTAATAGTAAAAATATGAAAGAAAAGAATTGCTCCCTCTAGAATGGTAAAAATCTGTCAGAAACAATTTGAGCTGAATTATAGTCTTTCCAAAAAAAACGTTTAATAATAGAGACAAATAAATAAAAAAAGAATCTACTTGCATCTATTGGTTTTTCTGTTTGCCCATCTATCTCTTTGTCCGTCTTCCTGTCCTCTGCACATTCCCCATCCTTTTGTCTTTATATATGTCTGTCTTTCTGTCCATCCCTCTGTCTATCACACTGTCTGCCCAATTATCTCTCTCTGTCCAATAACCTTTCTATCTTACTATATATCTATAAGTCTATCTGTCCATCTGTCTATCTATCTCCTCTGTGTCTCTGTCCATTAGCAGTCCTTCTATATATCTGTCTCTCTGTCTATCTGTCTATCTATCTATCTATCTATCTATCTATCTATCTATCATCTATCTATCTATCTATCATCTATCTATCTATCTGTCTGTCTTTCTATCTATCTATCTGTTTGTCTGACTGTCTGTCTGTCTATCTGTCTGTCTATTTATCTATCTATCATCTATCTATCTATCAATCTGTCTGTCTGTCTATCAATCATCTATCTATATATCTGTCTGTCTATCTATTTATCTATCTATCAGTCTGTCAATCTATCTATCTATCTATCTATCTATCTATCTATCTATCTATCTATCTATCTATCAGTCTGTCAATCTAGCTATCTATCTATCTGTTTGTCTGACTGTCTATCTATCTGTCTGTCTATCTATCTGTCTGTCTATCTATTTATGTATATATCATCTATCTATCTATCAATCTATCTATCTATCTATCTGTCTGTCTATCAATCATCTATCTATATATCTGTCTGTCTATCTATTTATCTATCAGTCTGTCTGTCTATCTATCTGTCTATCAATCTATCTATCTATTTATCTATCCATCTATTTATCTATCCATCTATTTATTTATCTATCTATCCGCTTGTCTCTCTGTTCAACCATCTAACTAGTATAAGGATCACAATAGGAACAACCAGGTTAAGATAGAAATATCAGATTCAAATCCAAGTGACTGAGGGAGTCACATTTCCCAAGGTACATCCTTAATTTCATTTTTCACTGGTCTGTGTGGTGAGGGGTTCAGATAGCTCTTGTTTAGTTATATAATAAAGGTTATGTTTTAGTTTTTTATATGCACCACTTAGTCCCTCTTTCTGTCCTCTCCAATTATTCAAGGCTCTAAGACTACCACAAAGGTGGCAGACTATACCAGAGAAACAAGACTCTGACACAAGTGGGGCTGATCCTAAGTAGTGCAAGAGAACTCAGAAACACAACCATAGCACTGTCAGAGACAGAGTGGTGAGTATATACATACGCTCTCAGGGATGAGCAACCATCAGCCTGGCAGCTTGGTGACCCTGCAGGAAAGAACAATGACAATAAATATAGTGTCCCCCAGGAAGCCTGAGATAATCCCCCTTAAAGCACAACCTTTGCGTGTGCTATGCTTGAACAGAGACAGGGACAAAGGAGAAAACGGATTACCAAGTTTCCACAATGTGTTTGAACATAATTTAAAATCCCCTATCCAAAGTTACTGTTATAGGAGCAAAGTAAGCATTCTCTTCGTTATAGTATCCCAAAGTAGAAATGTATTAGAGAGGTGCTCCTTGCAACCCATTATAGACACATGTTAAACTTGATATCAATCCTTCCTTTACACTCATCTGATGTAAACTGTAAATTATATTTGATTAGGTTCCACTTTTCTATATGCAAGATTGTGATTTTCAAGAACATACATAAATATAATTTTATGTCCAAAATTTTCGAGATCAGGAGAAAACATAGATTAGACTCACAACCTTTATAAGCAGTAATAGCCATAGATTTGGGAGAAAAACACTTGAAAGCAGATATGGACACATATACAACACTGGAAGCCACAGTAGCAAAACATATGCATAGGTTCAAGACCAGAAACTTTAGAAATCTATGTATACATAGGTTCAGACCTGGAGCCCATTGTAGCTAACATTAACATGGGTTTAGGACTAGAGCCTTCAGAAACATATGTTTACTAAGGATCAAGACTGGAGCCTCCTGGAGCTGACATATGTATAGGTTCAGGACCAGAGCCCTCAGAAACATGTGCATACTAAGGTTAAGGACTGGAGTCAACTGGACCTGACGAAAGCATAGATTCAGGATCAGAGCCCTCAGAAACAAATGTATACTAAGGTTCAGGACTGGAGCCCTCTGTAGCTGACATAGGCATAGGTTCAGAACCAGAGCCCTCAGGGAAAAAAAGTATACTAATGTTCAAGACTAGAGCCCTCAGAAACATGTGTATAGACTGGAGCTGACTAGAGCTGACACAGTATAAATGTAATGACCAACAATGGACCAATGAACAATGAATACCTTGGTATTAAATGTGTACAAACACGAATCCACTACAAATGTCAATATAATATTGAAATTAGTAGTATAATTTCCAATATAATTTAACTATTTAAACAGCTTTAATTTAGCTGCACCTTTTATGTACATGGTACAGGGCTAAATTTTGGCATTCGCCAACTAGGCTTGCGACAAATTTTTAAGGGTAGCTCTGTGGTATGATGCTTTCCAACAACTGTGTACTCCATATTTTGTTTTTCTAGTTTGGAAACATCACTCCTGTATGTGTCCTTGGCCACTGGCTGCCAAGCAAATATGAACTAAAATTGCTAGGGGTCAGAGGGTTCTGAGAAAAATTGCCTAGGGCAGCACGAAATCAAATAACCAACTGACATGGTATATTTATGTTGCATATTACAAGACAGTACGGTCACATTTCCTAAGCTTTCTAATGAGATAGACAAACATTAAGTCCTCAAAACGTTGTTTGTTTTTAGGCATCAGTAGGGCTGCCAGGTGTCCAGTATTTCACCGGACAATCCAGTGTTTTAGTAGGCTGTCCACTAAAATCTCGTGACCTCAATAGCGGGGGTTGAGGTAGAACTTTTGGGAAGCATTGTGTGAGCCATCCATCCAGTGGCGTATTTAGGTTTTGTGCTGCCCTAGGCACTCAAAATTCTGGGTTTTTTTTCATAACAATTCAAAAGAAAATGGGCTAGCAAAACACTTGCATACAGGTGGGTTGAATTGCATGCATCTCATACGATTTTCTCCCGGAGAGAAGGGAGAGAAAAGAAGGGGAGGGTAGAAAAGGGAGGGAAAGGAAAGAAGGGAGGGAGAGAGAGAGAGAAGAGAAAAGTGGGGAGGGAAAGAAAGGAGTGAAAGAAGAGAACAAGGAAGGGAGTTGAGAGAAAGAAGGGAGGGAGTTTATAATTAGACATCACAAGCTGATCTAAGCAGTGCACAAACGCATCCAGTCAGTTAGTTACTAAGACCTGCAATAAGCACTACGCTTGCAGACCCACCACAGCTGACAAGGGGAGGCAGCATATCGGCACACGGTCTTCTCCTCCAGCCTCACCTTGTAAGCATATCCTCGGGCAAGTTTCTCACCAAGAACGCTTCCACTGCAAAAATGCTGGCGGCTCTAAATGAAGCAATGGTTTAAAGGAGCACTGTCTGTATAGAGCGACCTTAATCAGCGCACGCGCCTTGTCTTCTCTGTAAAAGCCTGCACTTCATCGCTCACTGTACTATGTGCTGGCTTTTAGCGAGAGGATAGGACAGATGTGCTGCCCACCCCAAATCTGCTGCCCTAGGCCCCGGCCTTGTTGGCCTAGGCTATAATAAGCCCCTGCATCCATCATTGTGCCCAGTAACTGACAGATTGTCCAGTATGTTTGTGGAGGTCAGCTGTCAACCCTAGGCATCAGTATTAAAAAAACATTTTGGATTAGTGTCACAGATTTACATTTTATTTAGACATTTGGACTACGGGTCTCCTGCACTGTTCAGTTTACTAAAAACTTTTGTAAAGGTTGTACTTAAAGGGAAAAAGGAAGATATCTTACCTCAAAATTCCCTAAGTATTCAGACTCCACTGTAAAGCGACTTTAAGCAGCCAATCAGGATACTAAACCCAAGACTTGCAAGGGAGTGTGCATCTGGCATGTGCATGCACAATCAAGTTATTTTCCTATGCAGTTTAAGGAAGTTTACTATGAAATCTCACAAGATGTCATTGAAATCTCATGAGATCACAGCAAAGCATGACCTCAGCACTTCTGATGCTGATTGGCTCTTTTTTTTTTTTTTTTTTTTTTTTTTCAACTTGCAGCTGAACAGCAGCTAAAGTATAACTGTTCACACAGCACTTACTCCGGGGAGCTGCAGAAATTTTTAGGTAAAATATCTTCCTTTTTTACATAGAGATGCTCAGGTGATATTTTCTTGTCAGCTTTTAACAGTTATGCTGCATCACTTTCAAGTGATTTAGCATATGAACATATGCCCCTTTAAGATTGCATTTTTCTGATAAAATGTATCGCCTACAACAGCCATTTACAAGAATACACGTGTGCGACTTTGTGCAGTGCGCTCCATGCAAACCGCAGAGCCCCTACAGTATAAACATATAAGGGATATTGTTTAATGATCTGTTACAGGATAAGACAAGCCAGCCGTTAAATGGTTAATCTCCATTGCCTGAGGAAAGTAATATTCTACTTCTAAAATATTAATCATGCCCCATAAAAAATTGAAAGTGAACAAGGCTAGATCGTACCAAGTGGCAGATGAAAGAGACTTAGATATTTTGTTTTCTTGCAGGTGACAAAGCACAGGGCAGGTTACCATGAAAACAGCTGGGCCAGGTGACCATCCAGGTGCCCTGTGCGGAGTGATGTGCATGTTCCAGACACACAAAGAAATATTACTATTATATCACCTAATGGGTCCATCCCAACAGTACTGTGTTATCCATTATGTGACCCTGTAAGATTCCAAAATTAAAGAGTTATAGCTGCTTTATTGCATGTTAATGCGCAGCATCCCTAGGGACAGAATAATTACTCACTGGCTGATAAGGCTGGTGGCTGATAGCTCTGTTAGTGGATAGTAAAAGTTTTAGTTTTGCTTTGTTTTGTTTTGCTTTGGTTTTTTTTGTTTGTAAGAATAGGACTCTTAGAAGAATGTAATTACCCTAATGTATATTTGTGGTAAAGAGGACTAATGTTAATGGGACATTATATAATAATTGCACCAAATAGGGACAGTATACTCCAGAATTTGTATTGTTTAAAAAGATAGATAATCCCTTTATTACCCATTCCCCAGTTTTGCATAACCAACATTATTATATTAATACACTTTTTTACCTCTATGATTACCTTGTATCTAAGCCTCTGCAGACTGCCCCTTATTTCATTTAATTTGACAGACTTGCATTTTAGCCAATCAGTGCTGACCCCCCAGGAGTGAGCACAATGTTATCTATATGACACACATAAACTAACGCCCTCTAGCTGTAAAAACTGTCAAATGCACTGAGAAAAGAAGTGGCCTTTAAGGGCTGAGAAATTAGCATATGAGCCTACCCAGGTTTAGCTTTCAACTAAGAATACCAAAAGAACAAAGCAAATTTGCTGATAAAAGTAAATTGGAAAGTTGTTTAAAATAACATGCCCTCTCTGAATCATGAAAGTTTAATTCTGACTAGACTGTCCCTTCAACGTGACATGAAAGTCAAAATGAATCTTTCATAGTTCAGATAGAACATTCAATGTTAAGAGACTTTTCAAAGCACATCTATTACTAAATGTGCTTCAGCTGGTGGCTACACACATATGCTTCTTTTTATTGGCTCACCAGATATGTTTTTTGTCCAGGGACACACCATTTGCTAAGCCTGTAGTGTAGCATGTTTCAGGGGTTTGAGTCACACACTTTATCCTCTCTAGGGGTATTGACAAGAAAACTGTGTTTTACTGAATTAAATTACAGGAAAAGCAGACACAAATGTAACATTAGGTTAATGTGTGTGTTTTTATTTTCACTATGCAGAATTAGCTTTTTATAACGTGCCTTTTAAAAAGATCATATGTAGTATAGTGTCCATAAGGATTTGTTAAGCCTCATTTTACAATGGGTAATATTGTATTCTGTACAATACATTGCTTGGCATTAAAGGGACATTGAACTCTAAATACATTTCATGCACCTCCCTCTAATCATTTTACTATTTTGAAAGCTAAGTTACACTGCAGGTAGCTGATAGTTGCTGCGCATGCGCAAACAGGTTAGCACTGGAATGTAGTGGAAAAACTTCAACATGGCGGCACCCATGACTAGAGGGGGTGGGGCCTAACCTCAATACTATTCTTATAAAATGTATTTAGTATTTAATGTCAAAGTGTTTTAATGAAAAATAGCAAGTGATAATAGTTAATACTATGTTTTTAAAACGTGGTGTTTTGCACTGTGCACAAGCAAAACACTAAACTGTGTAATATAAGCACACAAGTGTGCTACTACTGCTTGCGAATGAAGAATAGAGTGTGCTGTATAAGTGTCAGGTGCTTTAAAATGGTTTGGATACGCATCTAAACCAATGTCTTTTAATGCCCAATAGTGAGTTGTTGTTTGTGCAATAATAATGTGCAACTTGTATTCTGGCCTTCAATGCTCTGCTAAAACTTTGAGGGGAAGCCATAAAAAGGCCACCAATGACATTTAATGAGTGTTTTACGGTAATGGGTTTTGTTGTACATTAATGTCAGACCATATGCCATTTGAGAAAAAGCTTATTGGACA
This sequence comes from Bombina bombina, assembly GCF_027579735.1. NCBI lineage: Eukaryota > Metazoa > Chordata > Amphibia > Anura > Bombinatoridae > Bombina > Bombina bombina. Next base: position 22,882,489 of record NC_069506.1, read on the forward strand.
AGTCTAATCGGCTCATTGGCTGCAATGAAAAATGGAGCAATCTTTGTCTTTTGTTGTATAATACAATAAAGTTGTTGGATGTAAATATGATTTGGCGAACGCAAACATATGGTGACATGGGGTCATATGTGCCACATGAAATAAGTAAGGCGCTTTAACGCTCATCACAGGCCTTCTATATTCTTCCTCGGCTGCCATGTAAATATATATAAACACAACGTAAATGCCATTTTCTACCCTTACAAAAGTAAAGATAATTGTGCTTTATAGAGATTCTTCCGTCAGAGGTTACAGACACCCCAGTGGATGTCTCTCTGCCTGCTGCATGTAATATTTATATCCCATAAGGATAAGACACCAATTACTCTTGAGGAGCAACTGAAACAGCTTTCCTGGGGTTTACACGAACACCTGGAATGTTTAATTGCTGATATTATATTGTTTGACATTTCAGTTGTTTTCTTTGGGGCCACAAAGGTTTTGTGCTGTCTCAGGGCCCTGGGACGGTCTCTCTAGCTTGCTCTGAATCCTCTGCCTGATTTATACCGACACCATGAAACCTAAAAAAATCCCTTTTTCTTTCTCGTGACCAGGACCTCACCTTGAGATTAGTTGGAAGTCACAAAACTGTTTGTGTGGTGTTTAAATTAGTAACTGCAACAGGAACAATCCCCAGAGTATACAGATCAAATGGGCTTGTCCTAAAAATTACCCAGCATAGGATGATATGTGGGGTACACATATGTAGCAAGCACGCAAAGGATCTTTTTTATGTTTTGTGCTGAATATTGTATTATTCTGTAAAGGAAAAGCTTGTCTGCAATTTACATTTTTAAATAAATATATTGTTTTATTCTTAATAGTTTTTTGCTTATTATTAAGAACTTACTTTTATATTTAGCATTTAAGTACATAAACTGTACATGCCAGTATTGCTCTAAATGTGCAAGTCATTTTTTTCTTTTACTTTGTATGGATATAAAAGGGTGAAAAAAAGAAAATGCTTTTAAATGTTAGAATAATTTATTATTGTTATTATTTGTATATAATGATGTTTTTAAACCAGCAAGAGATTAAAGTCAACTCCAGAGCCACAATGAACTACTGGTACTTAACTGAGCATATCAATTGAGCCAATAGGAAGAGATACATGTGTATAGCCACCAATCATCAGCTAGCTCCCAGTAATGGAGGATATCTAATTATTATCTTTCTACAAAGCCTAAGAGAACAAGGAAGTAGATTTAAAAGTGTCATCAAATTATTCTCTGTCTGAACCTTTCCCTTTAATATTGTATTCTGATAAGGATCATAATTGTGCAGTCTTGTTACTTACACTCTGTTTTTTACTTAAAGGGATAGTAAAGTAAAAAAAGGGACATGAAACCCAAAAATATTCTATCATGATTTAGATAGAATATGACATTTTAAACAACCTCCTAATTTTCTTCTATTATCAGATGTTATTTGTTCTCTAGGTATCTTTTGTTGAAACAGGGAGATAAGCTCAGGGGCTTGCACATATCGGGAGCATTTTATGGAAGACATTTTGCAAGAATATTATCCATATACAAGATCACTAGAGGACAGTACTATTTCCTGCCATGAAGTCCTCCAGACACCTACCTAGGTATCACTTCAACAAAGAATAGCATAGGAACAAAGACACCTGATAATAGAAGTAAAAAAAATTGTCTCAATCACAGAAGAAAATGTTTAGGTTTCATATCCCTTTAAATGTATTGGACAGAGCACAGACTTTTAAACAACTTTCCAATTTACTTCTATTATCCATTTTGCTTAGTTCTTTTATATCCTTTGTTAAAAAGTAATCCTTGGTGAGCCATCTGGCAACAGTGTTTGCAAAATTGTTATACATAGTTACATACACTGCTGCCACAGAATACTGCACACAATTCATGGCAGTAAAGTAACTATCTATAACATTGCTATAAACATCTGGAAAATCTTTGTCAAAATTACCATTCTGTATGTGTGAAAATCACTATATTTATAACCAAATCATATGAGAGAGATTGCTGATCAAATAGTTATAAATAAAGTGTTAAAATGCCTCTAGATAAATACCCAGGGGCTGCTACTTTCTACAAATATAAACTTTTGTGTATCAGTTTTGGATTCGGTAAAACACCTACAGTCCAAGCATTGCACATTTTATAAACTTTTAGCATTAAACCAATAATTCCATCCTTGTAGGATTTGGTCTTTATTTGCCATAAATGACTTGAAAACCTAGACATAGGAGTTATAACTACACCCAGGCCAAAATTATCAATCTATTTTGAAGCATTTTGTAGCACTTTAGCTACACTAATTGCATTGAAATGATTATAAAAAAAATTAAATGTCCAAAAAAATGACTTTTTTTCCATATTTTTCTCTTATTATTTTATTTATTATTTTATATTTGTTGAAAAGCATACCTAGGCTCATGAGCTGGGAGCTAGCTGCTGATTTCTGGCTGCACATATATATATACCTCTCATCATTGGCTTGTGCTCAGCTAGCTCCCAGCTGTGCATTGCTGCTCTTACAACATAGGATACCAAGAGAATTAAGCAAATTTAATAAAAGAAGTAAATTGTAAAGTTGTTTAACGATTAACGTTCTATCTGAACCATGAAAGAAACATTTTGCCTTTGGTTTCCCTTTAAGATTAAACCAATACTGAGAAAAAATTCCCTGCGTCATTTAAAAGGAGATGAAACCCCAACGTTTTTTTTGATGATTCAGATACAGGGTACAATTTTAAGCAACTTTCCTGTTTGCTTCTATTATTCATTTTGCTTCATTCTTGTGATACCTTTTATTGAAAGTGCAGCAATGAACAACTGGGTGCTAGATGAGCACATCGGTAAGCCAATGACAGACATTTACAGTATGTGCAGCCACCAATCAGCAGCTAACTCTTAGCTCTTCAGCCTACCTAAGTATGCTTTTCAACAAATGATACTAATAGAGCAAAGCAAATTAGATAATAGATATAAATTATTCACCTCCCTCTGTATCTGTAAATACCCCTCTCCAACCGTGGTACACCCACAACTAAACCCAGGAGTGTTTGCCCCATAACAAGGTTTCTGGAACCGCCACTAGTTATGCATTCCATAAATTACAGGAAAAGCAGATAAATGAATGAGGATTGTTCATTGTTTTATTAATAATAATATATTTTACAGAGAATTAAATTGTAAGTTTCATGACCCTTTACCGCAAGTTATAGAATATTTGACAAGAAGGTGTATACGTTTGTTTACTTGAAAAATGCTCCAAATGTTTTAAAACCAATGACCACAGGTGTAAGATACTCACTACAGCATATGATTCCCTAACCTACTTTAGACCTCAACAAGGACCACTAAGCCCAGCTCTGTCTCAAGCTAATTTCCATCCTTGCTTAAAGGGACAGTCTAGTCCAAAATAAACTTTAATGATTCAGATAGGGCATGTCATTTTAAACAATTATCCAATTTACTTTTATCACCAATTTTGCTTTGTTCTCTTGGCATTCTGAGTTGAAAGGTAAACCTAGGAGGTTCATATGGTAATTTCTAAGCCCTTGAAGGCCGCCTCTTATTTCAGGGCATTTTGATCGTTTTTCCCCACTAGAGGGTATTAGTTTATGTGTGTCATATAGATAACACTGTGCTCACGGATGTGGAGTTCCTAGGAACCAGAACTGATTGGCTAAAAGGCAAGTCTGTCAAAAGAACTGAAATAAGGGGGCAGTTTGCAGAGGCTTAGATACAAGATAATCACAGAGATAAAAAAGTATATTTATATAACAGCATTTGTTATGCAAAACTGGGGAATGGGTAATAAAGGGATTATCTATCTTTTAAAACAATAAAAATTCTGGTGTAGACTGTCCCTTTAAAGCCCTTAGTTCTCAAACTTCTGCTTCTAACCATGTAAATTAAAAATAGAACACAAATGTGTCCAGACCTGCAGAGACACAATTTGTAAGTAATTGTTAGAGTGAGTAAAGTTGTTACGCTTTGGATTGTGTTTAATTCCCTTTCTTATTCTCTAATATATTCATTTTTAATGTATTTTTATATTTGTATGAATTGTGGAATCATGAATTAAAAATACATTTTAAAACAAAGAATAATAAAAAAAATGTAAAAGGTTCCCATGATATAATCCTGTTTGGCGGATTCAATAGTATCCATCAGGAGTAATAAAGGTTCTGATTGGGTAATTAAGGGAAGCTAGACATGTTGTTCTTGTCTCTTGACCAATCAAAATGAAGGGGATGGCTAAATGACATAAATACACCCTTCTATTGACTATTCTGAAACAAAAACATTTTCCATTCATTTTAATAGTGGGAAAAGTTGTATTAAGGTGAATTATGTAATTACTTTTAAACTGTGACAAAAATGTCTGTGAATTGTGTAGAGAACACAGCACTCCCTGGGTGGGCAGAACCATAGAAGGTGCAAAATGATCTCTTGGGTACACAGGAGCCTGGCAGTCATATCTTTGTTAAATGCATATATCCGAGGGTGGCAGGGAATGGCATCATTTATCAATACTACTGAGATGTCAATGTTATTAATAAATACGATTTTAACATTAGTTTCTGCAAAGTAGAAACCTTTTAGTAACCGGTTATAATAGATAGGAGAATAAATCCTGTTCTGTAAGGTAGTATAATGCTGAGACTGGAGTTTTTACTGTCATATTGATCTGGGGTGCATAGAACCAGTACTAACAATTGGGGGAGCAGAGGTGGACGTAATTGATGAAACCTGAGAACTAAATATAATATTGATAAAGTGGCATAGATCATTTAGAAATAACAGTCATTTGGGATTAATATATAGTTGTTGGAAGTACAAGGTACTGCAGAATAGTCAGCAGTAGCCAGACATGTGCTTAAATATAAAGTTTACCCAGACATTTTTCTCCTTTTTTAATTTGTTCCCAGGGATCCATTTTACTAGCTCCTTTACCTTTGTATCAGCATTTGAAATATATGCTTTTGTCTGTGGCTTTCGGTATCCCTACCAATACTGAAAGTTTCCGTACTTAAAGGGACATAAACCCATTTTTCTTCTTTCATGATTAAGATAGAGCATGTGATTTTAAACAACTTTCCCATTTTACTTCTATTATATCATTTGTTTTGGTCTCTTGGTATCTTGTGTTGAAAAGGATACCTAGGTAGGTTTAGAAGCTGCTGATTGGTGGTTGTGCACATGTGCCACATGTTATTGGTTCACCCAGTGCAGCTAGCTACCAGTAGTGCATTGCTGCTTTTTCAACAGATAATACAAGAAAATTGGAAAGTTATTCAAAAAATGTATTCTTTATGTGAATTGTTAAAGAAAAACATTTGGCTTTGTGTTCATTTAAGTATAGACTGTATAAAAGCTGTGTAAACATAGCCAGCAGACGATATTACACTCCCTGTGGGAGGTAGGAGCGATAAGTAATAAAATGTTAATTTCCAATTGTTTTCTCTAAGTATAGGGATTCGATATACAGACAGAAATATGATAAGGATGCATTTGTGAGAAAGTGATAAAATACGGAGATCTGATTTCCCTGCAAGTGCAACCCATTTTGATGGGTTGTGGTGTCAAAGAACAAAACAAACTATTTTGTATACAAAAATAAACCTAAAGGCACAATTTCTCATACATTTTATACTCTTCTGCTGGTATAACATGTCATTGAAAACACATTAAGTGAAAAAATAAATTATACTATAATGTCCCTTTAAAGGGACAGTATACACTCATTTTCATATAACTGCATGTAATAGACATTACTATAAAGAATAAGATGCACAGATACTGATATAAAAATCCAATATAAAATGGTTTAAAAACGTACTTAGAAGCTCTCAGTTTAGCTCTGTTGTAAAGGTAGCAGGAAAGCCCACTGCAAGTGGGAAATAAGACACTCCCCCCCCCTTCCCCTTCATTTGCATATGAAAAGACCCTTTACACAAACAGGAGCAAGCTGGAGTTGGTATCTGTCGGTATTCTCCAAAAACTTTGGGGCTTGGTTAGGAGTCTGAAAATCAGAGCAATGTTATTTAAAAATAATATACTTTTTATAAAAAAAAACTTTATGGGCTACATAAATAAATCATCTACACAACATTTATGCAAAGAAAAATTAGTGTATAATGTCCCTTTAAAGGAAAAAGAAACCCCAAATATGTAATTCATTATTCGGAAAGAATATACAATTGTAAAAGACATTCCACTTTACTTCTATTAACAAGTTTGCTTCATTCTCTTGTTATCCTTTGCTGAAAGAAAAGCAATGCACTACTGGCAGTTAGCTGATCACATCTAATTATCCAATCACAAGAGATAAACGTGTGCAGGCACCAATCAGCAGCTAGCTTCCACTAGTGTAGGATATGTGCAAATTATTTTTCTACAAGGGATACCAAGAGAACAAAGCACATTTGAAAATAGAAGTGATTTTAAAAATGTCTTAAAATGACCGACTCTATCTGAATCCTGCAAGTTTAATTTAGACCACATGCGGCCCTCTGCACTAGTTTTTGCCGTCTCTGCAGAATGTGTGGTTTGAGAGCTTCTGTGGGGTGGGCAGACTATGGCAATAACTCAAAAGATTCATTTGGGCAGAAAAGAGTAGATAGCGGGATCCCTGCAACCTTACTTAAGTCTGGCCATGTGTCTGGACATTTTATAATAATTTGTGTGTTTAAAAGCCTTATATTATTGATTGAATATTTGATAGTCCTGGTACATATCCCTTAAAGAGCCTTTTATGAGTCCTTTATCTTATCTTCTTTGCTGCAACCAATTAGGAACCGATATAAATGACTTCCTGCAGAATTTAGGGAGCAGTTAAATGATAAAAAGAGTGGGCAAAATAAATAATGAATTTACCTTTTATTACTACGTATAATTAAACATTTTATGTGGGATTCAGTTTTGAGTTCCTTTATAGCTGCTGTTCATGCAAATAAACTCTTGTCTTTCTTCTTTTAAAACGTAAGACTAATACTTCCAGCACTTCCAGCTGGAACCTCTTTCTAATAAAATGTTCATATCTGTTTCCAGAATCGCACTGCACTTGGCTTCAAACGGTTAACTCCCAGCCTTTTCTGCTGCTCTTATGAGGAACAGACCCAGCCAGCTTGTATAAAGCCCCTTTCTTCCTTTTGTAGATCCCTGGGAACGAAAGGTCTGTGTTCCAGATATTAAATTACTCATAAAATATTTGGCCTGTCCCTGAGGCGGCTGCTGCAGCCTCCACAGACCTCCACCAATGGGCTAGAAGGGACTAGATATGTGCATCTGCATGTCACCTCATGTTGCAGGGTCAATCTCTCCAATTTAAAGCAGCAACTTTACAAAACCAAGCAGATTTCATCTATAATCAGCTTCAAAGGCGCAGTGTGTAAGGGGGGGGGCTGACATCCTAGCAGTTACTTCCCTTACCCTTCGCTTTCCTCTCATCCTGACCAGCAACATCATATTCTAGAGCCACTGGCTGATTGCTGGCTCCATACGTCACTATTCTGTATGAGGTTATAATGCTGAAGATAAAAAGGTAACTGGGAAAAAAAAAACACATATTAAAATCATTACAACCCCCTCCTGGATATCAGGGAGGGCTTGAAGGGATTGTTATAAAAAAAATGTCATTCTCTCAGCAGCCAAGGGGTTAACATATAACATTTCATTTTCTGAAATCCTTTCCCCAGATAAAAATGGTTGTCATAGAGAAAATCACAAATTAACAAAATAAAATAGAGATTTTATTTTGACATATTTCAACAGAACAAACTTTTGCAAAAGAAATCACAGTTGACCTAAAAATAATCAAAACACTATTGTCTTAAAAAAAAATGGCTGCTTTGCCAAATAACTCAGTTTAAACTAAAAAATTTAATCATCTGGTGCCGTTAGTCCTGCAGTCGAAATGTGGATTTGTAGCCAATCAATACATAGGTGTAATTTGCATAACTGGACGTTCAGATTGGCTTAAAAACACTACTAAGTAAATACCTTGATTCTGATTGGTTAATTCATTGATGTTACAATATTTTATATAATATTTTGCATTTCAGTATGTTCAAAGTCAAATAGAGAACTTGTTTTTGAGTGATTAGGTTAAGATTAAAAGGAAAGTCAACACCAGAATTTTGTTGTTTAAAAAGATAGATAATCCCTTTATTACCAATTCCCCAGTTTTCAATAACCAACACAGTTATAATAATACACTTTTTACCTCTGTGATTACCTTGTATCTAAGCCTCTGCAAACTGCCCCCTTATTTCAGTTCTTTTAACAGACTTGCATTTAGCCAATTAGTGCCCATTCCAAGGTAACTTCACATGCATGAGCTCAATGTTACCTATAGGAAACACATGAACTAATGCCCTCTAGTGGTAAAAATGCATTCAGATTAGAGGCAGTCGTCAAGGTCTAAGAAATTAGCATTTGAACCCCCCAGAATCGGCTTTCAACTAAGAATACCAAGAGAACAAAGCAAAATAGGTGATAAAAGTAAATTGGAAAGTCGTTTAAAATTACATTCCCTATTTAAATCATGAAAGTTTTTTTGGACTTGACTGTCCCTTTAAATGAGGATGTGTATGTCGTTGTTTTCTTTTTTTATATTTTTTTTAGACTTTTGATGACAACAATACTGTACAGATATTTTCACTGACACAATGAAATCAGTAGCTTTCCCTGGCCAATAATACATGCATGCACATGGTAGTGATTACGTACCCACAAATAGCATAACAGGCCAGCCATTCCCTCATTCTCTCTTGTATAATCTCTATACATCACAGTAAGCAACTGACACAGGCCTTTGACAGTGACCTGCTAGGAAATACTCAACATATGAGCTTCAGCTCTCATCAGGGCTTGTTTGCTCTCTGTAAAACCCCTGGGCAGAGATTTTTCGGAGCCCAGCCCCCAACACACCTTGTACATATTATATTATGCATGGATAATATTGATCCACTTAGCTATGTGTGCAATTGAAGTCAAGAAAGGTAATGCAGGCCTATCTGTGGACGTCTGTGTAAATATGTGCGCAGAGGAAAAACACACCCTACCACAAGGCTCCTCCTGAATGCTAAAGGGATATAAAACAGTCAGTTTCAATTTTGAAATAAAAAAAATACTAAGGAGTGAGTTATACTTAATAGAAATTATTGCAATAAGTATTATTTATCATTGTAAAATGATTTACCTTTTATTTCTCTTTTTCTTACTTCATTTATGCAGGCATATATATCTGGATGTCACACATCTTCTAGAGTAACTCGAGCTGACTTACTGTTCAGTGAATGATAGAGAAACATGTCAGTTTCTTGCCCATGCTCAGAAGAAGCAAAATGCAACTTAAAGGGACAGTCTAGTCAAAATTAGACTTTCATGATTCAGATAGGGCATGCATTTTTAAACAACTTGCTATTTTTTTTTTTATCATCAAGTTTTGTGAGTCAATAAATAACATTAAAGTGATGGTAAACTCGATCAATCTGGAACATATCCTTGTAACTAGCATTAAAAGTAATTTCATTCATGTTTTTTTTTTTTTTTTTTTTAAAGATTCAAAACTTTTATTGCATCTTATCTCTCTCTATTTCTCTTACCGCTCCTCCACCTGGCCCTGATTTCCTCTTTTTTTATTGTGATGTTTCTTCCACTATCCAATTGATTTTCTGGCCAATAGGCGCCCAACTCCAAAGACCAAACATCCTTTTAATGCATTGCGCATGTGCTTCTTTTTGGGCCAAATGTACAGGGAAAAAAATGTATTTTTTAATCGCATTAAAAATCGTAAAAAAAAATTGTTCTGCAAAAATTGTATTTCAAGAAACATTCATATTGAAATTATGCAGGAAAAAAACTATTTAAGGTGTACAGTAGAAATCCTAATTAAACAACACTGCACTGATATTTGTATTTGTAATACATTTAAACCATATTGTTAAATAAGTTTCCCCTCCTCATGGATTTTCGCCTCTTGTCGGCAAAGTTTTGATCATCAAGGCCTTTGTATGAATTTCAAACCAGCAGTACATTTTTTTTCTGACAAATTTCAAAATTAGTTCTATTTTCCTTGCCCCCTGTAGCATGTGACAGGCATCAGCCAATCACAAAACACATATACCACATTTACTGTGAACTCTTACACATGCTCAGAAGGAGCTGGTACCCCAGAAAGTGTGCATATAAAAAAATTGTGCACATTTTGATAATAGAAGTAAATCTGAAACAAAGCAAATCCTGAAACTACAAATGTGAATCAAGACCCAATATAGAGAAGTTCAGATTTAGACCTGCGCCCATCAATGTAATTAAAAAACACCTTAATAATCTAAAAATGAAAAACCAGTCTGCACCTGATCAAATCCCAGCATTGCTGTTGAAGCTCAGTGCGCCGGCAATTGCTAAACCTGTCACAACCCTAATTAACGAATCCTTGGTGTCTGGATACATACCCAAACTTTGGAAGACTGCAAGAGTAGTGCCTATCCATAAAAGTGGTGAGATAACCTTGGTTTCTAACTATCGCCCAATATGATTGCTCCCAGTATTGTAAAAATGCGTCCATACGCAATTATGTGAGTATTACCAACAATCTAACTATCTGATCCCTGTTCAATCAGGTTTTCGCCCGAATCGCTCCACTACAACTGCCCTCCTAAAGGTTTTTCAACGACATCCAAACTGGCATGGAACAAGGAGACCTAACTGGAGCTATTTTCCTTGATTTTGCAAAGGCCTTTGACACAGTAGACCACAACATTCTACTGCTCAAACTAAAAATCTCAGGTATTGGTGATCGTCCACTAACCTGGTTTAGATCATATGTATTGGATCAATCACAATATGTCTCCATTTCTGGCAGCGACTCCCTCCCTCTCCCAGTCACGTGTGGTGTTCCCCAAGGTTCCATTCTCTGCCCCCTACTATTCAAATTATTTATAAATGATCTGCCTAATGTCTGCAAATCCTCAACTGTACACATGTACGCAGATGACACAGTAATCTATGCAAACAATTCCGATCTGCCACAGCTTGAAGTAGTGCTCCAAGACCAGTTCACAGAGGTAGAAAAGTGGATCTCAAAAAACAAACTCTTCCTAAACACTGACAAAACTGTCACAATGATCTTTGGAACGGGACCTAAATTACACAAACTACAAAATTCCCACCTACACATCAAAACAAAATCCAATTGCACGCTTACTGCAGTCCACTCTTTCAAATACTTGGGTATGTTGTTAGACCCTAATCTATCTTTTGGCCCACACATAGAAAAACCTGCATCAAAACTTTATCCAAAATTAGGTGCCCTGTACAGAAACAAATCTTGCCTCAGCCCTACAGTAAAGGAAAAGATTGTACAGCAAATGCTGATGCCTATCATGGATTATGGGGACGTAGTATACGCACCTGCACCGCAAACTCACCTTAATAAACTTAATATGTTGTATAACTTATTCTGCCGCTTTGTGCTACAATGTAACTACAGGACCCACCATTGTGACATGCTAAAATAACTAAACTGGCTGTCGCTGGAATCCAGACGCACCCTCCATCTTTCCTGCCTTGTGTTTAAGAGCCTTTCTGGGAAGCTCCCACCCTACCTGAGCAGAATGCTCTCCCCGGCTATTCCCACCTCCTATAACCTCCGATCCAGTACCAGCACATTATTTAGCTTGCCTCAATACAAAAAGAAAGCAGCTCGATCCTCCTTTTCCTACAGAGCACCACAATTATGGAACAATTAGCTTGGGCTGTGCATTGCAACAACAGCATAAGTTCACATTTTTGAAGTGAACATTTTATAAGTGAGGCATTAAGAACAGAATTATACAAGAATTATACTCAGTACTCAGCGCAGTACTGCTTATTAAGACAACATGCTACCTATTGACATCTGCTGAAGAAATGCACACTACATCAAGTTAACCCTATTCTCTCTCTTCTGCTTTCAGGTACATGAATAGAGTCCCTGTCATTCTGCAACTATTCACTGATCTCTGGTGTTTTTTTTCCTCTCCTGTAACTCTCTTCTGGTATGTGAATATTTACATAGAGTAAATGGTTTTAGGTTGTTAATTTAGTCCTACATTTGTTGTATTGTTATCCAATGTCTTACTTCTAATGTTTTGTTAATTGCCATGTGATGCTCAATCCTTATCAATACTTGCTATTATTCTAAAATCTATAGCTGTCTTATGCCATAGATTTAACCTCCTCTTAATGTTATTTTCTGTTTACTTAACATCTCACCCTGACCAGACCAGAAACTAACTTTCCAATTGGCCCTTCATTGTTTTTAATTTATCAATCAAGTAATTTAGTGGACACAGCTGACTTGCCTGCCTATATATTTAACATTAGCTTGGGCTGTGCATTGCTACAACAGCATAAGTTCACATTTTTGAACTGAACATTTTTTAAGTGAGCCATTAAGAACAGAATTATACAAGAATTGAACAAGGATTGGGCAAGGGGCAAGACACAAGGCAAGTACTTCTGTAATATTATGTTTTATGTATCTCATTGTTTCCTTATGCAATTGCTACTGTAATACTGTGTCTTATGTGTTTAATTGGTTCACACTTTTGTAAAAATGCTCAATATATTCATAATCCTTTTTGCTGCCTCTTGTCTCTATAACAAACTACATTATTCAATTACTCCTTCTCCCTCTCCACCTGCACTGTTCATTAGCCCATCTCTCTTAAACTCACCTTACTTTTGTACTCATGAACTTTACCTATTCCTAAACACTCTCTCTCCCCCCTGCACCTTGTCTCAAAAGCAGTCTCATTACTGCAAATCTGTATCTCATCTCATGTCACTCTCCCTTTTGCTTTTACTAACTGCTGGTGACATCTCCCCTAATCCTGGTCCCCAACAACTGCCTAGCCGTGCACATCTATGTATACCATCCTACAGACTCAAAAAACAAAACTCTGCAAACCTTACTCACATTCCTCATGCATCTAAAGCCACTGCCCCTTTCACTTGTGCACTCTGGAACTCTCGCTCTGTTTCCAACAAGCTCACTTCTATACATGACCTCTTTATCTCCCGCTCCCTCAACCTTCTGGCCCTAACAGAAACCTGGCTCTCTCCACTAGAAGAAGTATTTTTCCAGCCACCAGTTGAATTTTAAAAAAGACCTTTATTCATTTCTTACAGGGTCCATCATATCAACAACGTTTCAAACCTATGCCAGGTTCTTAATCATGTCTCTCCACTAGACACAGCATCCACTGCTGCTCTTTCACATGGGGGTCTCCACTTCAGCCACATTCCTAGGTCTGGTAATAGACAAGGAGGTGGTGTAGGTATTTTACTTTCCTCTTGTTGCACCTTTCAACAATGACATCCCATCTCTTCCCTCACATTTCCCTCATTCGAAACCCACATGATTCGCTTATTCTCTCCCCTCTCTATACATGTTGCAGTCATATAAAGACCCCCTGGTTCCTTAACTCAATTTCTAGATCACTTGGCTGCCTGGCTACCTTATTTCCTTTCCTCAGACACCCCTGCCCTCATTCTTTGCGACTTCAACATCCCTCTTAACAATCCCACTGCCTCCTCTGCAAAACAACTTCTGCAACTCACTTCCTCTTTCGGTCTGTCACAATGGACTGATTCTCCCACTCAAACAGATGGTCACTCCCTTGACCTGATCTTTAGCTATCGATGCACTCTCTCAAACTTCACAAACTCCCCTTTTCCTCTTTCTGACCACCATCTCCTCACTTGCAACATATCATCCCTCCCTACAACTCTCCCTCCTTCTACTCCTCACACCAAACTTCATAGAAGCATTATGTCATTAGATTAGCAACAGTTTGCTAATTCCCTCGAACCTCTCCTCTCTTCCTTCTCCTCCTTTTCCTGCCCTGACCAATCTATCTGTTACTATAATTCCACCCTTACATCCATCCTTGACAATCTGGCCCCTATTACCATAGCTCGGAAATCACACACTCATCCTCAGTCCTGGCATACTCCTCTGACACGGTACCTACGCAGATGTTCCCGTACTGCAGAGCAGCACTGGAGAAAATCTCGAAGTTCAGCCGATTTTCTTAATTACAAATTTCATCTTGAACTCCTACTATTCTGCCCTTAATATCTTGAACTCCTACTATTCTGCCCTTAATCTCTATAAGCAACAGTACTTCTCTACTCTTATCTCTAATCTTTATTCAAACCCAAAACGTCTGTTCTCCACTTTCAATACTCTTCTCCGCCCAGCCCCACCTCTTAATACAACTTCTCTGTGAGCTCAAGACTATGCCAGCCACTTCATTAACAAAATCCACTCCATCAGAAACAAAATCAACTCTCAACATTATTCCATTCTCTCACCCACTCAAACGCTCTCAATCAGCCACAACCCACATAGCCATAAACTTAGCTCTTTCTCTCCTGTTACTGAGGAAGAAGTTTTGGCACTTATACTGCACTCTCACCTCACTACCTGTCCCCTTGACCCTATCCCCTCTCAGCTACTCCCCTCCCTCTCTGCCACCCTTACCCCTATACTCACACACACTTTCAACCTCTCCCTCAGCACCAGTATATTTCCCTCATCTCTGAAACATGCACTGGTCACACCTATCCTCAAAAAATCTTCCCTTGATCCAACCTCTCCATCCAACTTCCACCTTATTTCCCTCCTCCCTCTTGCCTCAAAGCTTCTCGAAAAACTAGCTTATGCACGCCTATCCCATTTCCTTACATTACTCCCTCCTTGACCCACTGCAATCTGGATTTTGTCCCCTTCACTCCACAGAGACAGCAATTGTTAAGGTTACCAACAACCTATTTACAGCAAAATCAAAAGGCCATTTCTCTCTGCTTATCCTCCTTGATCTGTCCGCAGCCTTTGATACTGTTGACCACCCTCTTTTGCTCCAAACCCTCCAATCCTTCGGCATCTGTGACACAGCCCCCTTGTGGCTCTTTTCCTACCTGTCAAACCGTACCTTTAGTGTAGCCTTCTCTGCGGCCTCCTCGGCCCCGTCACCACTTTCTGTCGAAGTACCGCAAGGCTCTGTCCTCGGTCCCCTTCTCTTCTCAATCTACACGTCATCACTACATTCCCTAATAAAGTCCCACGGTTTTCAATATCATTTGTATGCCAACGACACCCAAATCTACTTCTCTGAACTAGACCTACCTCCTTCCTTGCTAACTCATGTCACTAACTGTCTTTCTCACGTCTCTAACTAGATTTCCTCTCACTACCTCAAGCTAAATCTCTCCAAAATGTATTTTCCCCCCTTCTTCCAAAATCTCCACCCCCAATCTCTCTAACTGTCAACAACTCCATCATTACCCCTACCCCGCATGCCCGATGTCTCGGGGTCACACTTGACTCAGATCTTTCTTTCACTCCTCACATTCAGTCCTTGGCTAAAGCCTGCCGCTTCCACCTTAAAAACATCACTAAAATTAGACATTTCCTTACACAAGACACAACTAAGATTTTAATTCACTCTCTCATCCTTTTCCGCCTTGATTACTGCAACGCTGTCCTCTCTGGTCTCCCTACCTGCCACCTAGCTCCTTTACAATCCATAATGAATGCCTCTGACAGGCTCATCTTCCTTACACGTCGCACTTCATCTGCTGCACCTCTCTGCCAATCCCTTCACTGGCTTCCTCTAGGATCAAACACAAAATTCTCACTCTGACATACAAAGCCCTCAACTACACTGATCCCCCCTATATCTCAGACCTTGTCTCCAGATACTCTCCCTCCCGTCCCCTTCGCTCTGCTTATGACCTCCTACTCTCCTCTCTTGTCACCTCATCACACTCCCGTTTACAGAACTTCTCCAGACTGGCTCCCATCTTGTGGAACTCTCTGCCTTGCTCCACAAGACTCTCCCCTAGTTTTGAAAGCTTCAAGCTCTCCCTAAAGACTCTACTGTTCAGGGATGCATACAACTTACGCTAACCTTACTTTATACCAGTTCCTCTCCTCCATTGCTATCCCCTGAACCCCCTTAGCATGTAAGCCTAAGAGTCCAGCTGTTTGTAGATCACCTTCTTAAGAGCTGACTACAAAAGTGCGACTCTTGGCAGGGCAATCTACCCATTTGATCCCTATAATTGTTTTGTTGTACTACACATTTGTTTATAGCGCTGCGGAATCTGTTGGCGCTCTACAAATAACCGATAATAATAATAATAAAAAAACCTGCCGTACACTTTCAAACCTTCCCCAAGCCTAAAATCCTTTAAGAGATCCCTCTTTGCATATCTCAAAACAGAATGCACCTGTCATGGTTGATTATATATTTCCTACCTGTTCTGTGTTAAAATTTGCATATATTATGTATTAATATTGTTTTTGTATTTTATTGTACCCTATTGTATTAATGCAATGTTTTGTGGACCCAGGACATACTTGAAAACAAGATAAATCTCAATGTATCCTTCCTGGTAAAATATTTTATAAATCCTTTTTCATACAGTTTGCATTGTTGACGCTGCTTTACAAGTGTGAGAAGAGACTTTAACTTCCAGAACAAAACATGAGATTGATTCCGCTTAAAGGGACATGAAACCCAAATTTTTTCTTTTATGATTTAGGTAGAACATACAATTTTAAACAACTTTCTAGTTTACTTCTATTATCAAATTTGCTTAATTTTCTTGGTATTATTTGAGCCAATGACAATCGGTAAATATATGCAGTCACCAATCAGCAGCTAGAACCTAGGTTATTTGCTGCTCCTGAGCTTTCCTAGATAAACCTTTCAGCAAAGGATAACAAGACAAGCAAGAAAATTAAATAATAAAAGTAAATTGGAAAGTTGTTTAAAATGGTCTGCTCTGTCTAAATCATGAATGTCCAATTATGTCTTTACTGTCCCTTTAAGACAGTCATCTTATATTTTGCATACTCTTTGCCTTTCCAATTTTTCAATTTTAGAAACCTTAGTTTCATTTGGCTTCAGGTGTTTCAAGTAAATATATAATAACGCTCTAGATCTCTCTGATACTTCGATATGAAAAACTGTTATCAGGACAATTCACTGATAATTTTTAAGTATATTCAATTCCAACCGCAACCCTATTCAATACCCCCTTAGGACCTCTCCGATACTACAGTGAAATGTTTCAGAACATCTGGATTTTGTTGTGTTGAAGCCAATAAAAGTCTGTATTACCATGGGAGCAAGTACAGTGCTACAAATAATTATTATCTGTATACTGCATAGTATAAAGCACAGGGGAGGGGGGTTAAACTTAAGCCTTTATATAAAGGTAGTCCTATTAAAGGGACATTTAACACCTTGAGATTGTAATATTAAATGTTTTATTATGTGTAGGGGAAAATGTTGCAATATGTCCCCTTTTCCTGTAATGTAACTCTGGATTTCTATACATGTATGGGTACAGTTTTGTTAAATTTAAAAGTGTTATATTCTTGTCTCATTTCCCCTGCTGTGGCCACTTAGTAACTGATAAACAAAGTTTAAAGTCACTTCGACATTACTATTTTCCACACAACCATTGTTTCCCCACTTTTAGTACAGAAGTGAAACTTAGGTTTTAATATGGCAGCCCATTGCTGTATAGGAAAATAAAATTGTAAATGTATTTCTTTAACATTTTAAAAAGTAATATTATTTTAAAAATGCATCTACATACCATTCTCAGGCTAATCTTTACACATTTGGCATCTATTTTGTGGTAATGTCTGCCATTTCCAAACCCCAAACAGCATTAACCCCCCAAATACAGAAACAAATCCCTGCTACCCACCTCTTAATTCACTGCACCCACATGCTGGACCCAGATCATGTAAGATACCATCTGCCAATCACATGATACTCACCCAAATAATACCCTGTACAGTACCAACAATATTCTGATGTCCATAGACCATTTTCAAGCACAGTCTAATGTCGCCTTCATTGTTTCAGACTTCCTGAGCAATTTTAAGGACCATTTAATACTGTAGAATTGCATAACCAACAAAAGCATAGCAAAAAGGGTACTAGCACTTACTTCTGAGCAGAACAATTTGAAATGTCTTCAATTTGCTGTCCCCCCTGTATCATGTGACAGCCATCAGCAAATCACAGACTCATATATGTATACACTGTGGCCCTTGTACATGCTCAGTAGGAGATGGTGCCTCAGAATGTGTGAATATAAAAGATTGGAAAATGGATTGAATCCTGAAAGAAAAAAAATGACTTTAGCGTTCCTTTAAGGATACACTCTTTGAAATGCACATTAAGCATGTTTACCTATTATTTATTTTAAAAAAAACTACCATTTTCCCCACATATTCTCTGCCTGCATTTTTTTTTCTAAAATGCAAATAACAGTCTATATTTATTTAACACACACAAACAAATGATAAAGCTACCTTTAGGATGCATTTATAAGCTGTATTTTGACATGTGTGTATATATATATATATATATATATAACAGTTGCCAACATTTATAGTTTGCACAACCCCGCCCACTCCAAAACCATCACATACAATTCTAGTAGTATAATTTAGTCATACTGATTGCTTAAAATGCTAGGAGAGTCAAATTGAATCAGTAAAGATTCAGATAGAACATTTTTAAATTCACTACTACTAAGAAATGTACACCTAGATTACGAGTTTTGCGTTAGAGTCTATGCGGTGCTTATGAGCAGTTTTCTCTCACCGCTCACTTACCTGCAGCGCTGGTATTACGAGTTTTCAGAAACCCGTCGTTAAAAGACAAGAAGTGAGCATTGAGCAAAATTTTGCTCATTACCGCACTCCAATACCAGCGCTGCTTAAGTCAGCGGTGAGCTGGTGTAACGCGCTCGTGCACGATTTCCCCATAGGAATCAACGGGAAGAGCCAGCTGAAAAAAGTCTAACACCTGCAAAAAAGCAGCGTAAAACTCCTTAACGCAGCCCCATTGATTCCTATGGGGAAATAACATTTATGTTTATACCTAACACCCTAACATGAACCCCGAGTCTAAACACCCCTAATCTTACACTTATTAACCCCTAATATGCCACCCCCGACATCGCCGACACCTACATTATATTATTAACCCCTAATCTGCCGCTCCGGACACCGCCGCCACTTACATTATATGTATTAACCCCTAATCTGCTGCCCCCAACATCGCCGCCACCTACATTATATTTAATAACCCCTAATCTGCCGCCCCCAATGTTGCCGCCACCTACCTAAATTTATTAACCCCTAATCTACCGCCCCAACGTCGCTGCCACTATAATAAACATATTAACCCCTAAATCGCAGCACTCCCGCCGCGCAAACATTAGTTAAATATTATTAACCCCTAATCTGCCATCCCTAACATCACCGCCACCTACCTACATTTATTAACCCCTAATCTGCCGCTCCCAACGTCGCTGCCACTATATTAAAGTTATTAACCCCTAAACCTAAGTCTAACCCTAAACCTAACACCCACTAACTTAAATATAATTACAATAAATCTAAATAAATATTACTATCATTAACTAAATTATTCCTATTTAAAACTAAATACTTACCTGTAAAATAAACCCTAAGCTAGCTACAATATAACTAATAGTTACATTGTAGTTAGCTTAGGGTTTATTTTTATTTTACAGGCAAGTTTGTATTTATTTTATCTAGGTAGAATAGTTATTAAATAGTTATTAACTATTTAATAACTACCTAGCTAAAATAAATACAAATTTACCTGTAAACTAAAATGTTGCACGTTACACTAACGCCGACACTACACTATAATTAAATAAATTAACTAAATTAAATGCAATTACCTAAATTAAATTAGCTAAAGTAGAAAAAAAAACACTAAATTACAGAAAATAATAAACAAATTACAGAAAATTAAACTAATTACCGGGAGATATCGTCTTCCAAGCCGGGCCGAAGTCCTCAACAAAGCCGGGAGAAGTTTTCATCCAAGCCGGGCAAAGTGGTCCTCCAGACGGGCAGAAGTGTTCATCCAGACGGCATCTTCTATCTTCATCCATCCGGCGCGGAGCGGCTCTATCTTCAAGACATCCGAAGTGGAGCATCCTCTTCTTCCGACGACTAAAACAGAATGAAGGTACCTTTAAGTGACGTCATCCAAGATAGTGTCCCTTAGATTCCGATTGGCTGTTCCAATCAGCCAATAGAATGCGAGCTCAATCCTATTGGCTGATTGGATCAGCCAGTAGGATTGAACTTCAATCCTATTGGCTAATTGGATCAGCCAATAGGATTTTTTCTACCTTTATTCCGATTGGCTGATAGAATTCTATCAGCCAATCGGAATATAAGGGACGCCATCTTGGATGACGTCACTTAAAGGTACCTTCATTCTGTTTTAGTCATCAGAAGAAGAGGATGCTCAACGTCGGATGTCTTGAAGATGGAGCCGCTCCGCGCCGGATGGATGAAGATAGAAGATGCCGTCTGGATCAAGACTTCTGCCCGTCTGGAGGACCACTTCGCTCGGCTTGGATGAAGATGTCTCCCAGTAAGTTGATCTTCAGGGGGTTAGTGTTAGGTTTTTTTAGATAGTATTTTATTTGGGGAGTTGGTTGTGTGGGTGGTGGGTTTTACTGTTGGAGGGGTTGTTTGTATTTTTTTTTACAGGTAAAAGATCTGATTACTTTGGGGAAATTCCCTGCAAAAGGCCTTTTAAGGGCTATTGGTAGTTTAGTTTAGGCTAGGGTTTTTTTTTATTTTGGGGGGGCTTTTTTATTTTTATAGGGATATTAGATAAGGTGTAATTAGTTTAAATTTCTGTAATTTGTTTATTATTTTCTGTAATTTAGTGTTTGTTTGTTTTTGTACTTTAGCTAATTTAATTTAATTTAGGTAATTGTATTTAATTTAGTTCATTTATTTAATTATAGTGTAGTGTTAGGTGTTATTGTAACTTAGGTTAGGTTTTATTTTACAGGTTAATTTTTTATTTATTTTAGCTAGGTAGTTAGTAAATAGTTAATAACTATTTAGTAACTATTCTACCTAGTTAAAATAAATACAAACTTGCCTGTAAAATAAAAATAAACCCTAAGCTAGCTACAATGCAACTATTAGTTATATTGTAGCTAGCTTAGGGTTTATTTTGCAGGTAAGTATTTAGTTTTAAATAGGAATAATTTAGTTAATGATAGTAATATTTATTTAGATTTATTGTAATTATATTTAAGTTAGTGGGTGTTAGGTTTAGGGTTACACTTAGGTCTAGGGGTTAATATCTTTAATATAGTGGTGGCGACATTGGGGGCGGCAGATTATGGGGTTAATAATATTTAACTAATGTTTGTGAGTCGGGAGTGCTGCGGTTTAGGGGTTAATATGTTTATTATAGTGGCGGCAATGTTGGGGGCGGCAGATTAGGGGTTAATACGTGTAGGTAGGTGGCCGCGACATTGGGGGAGGCAGATTAGTGGTTAATAAATATAATGTAGGTGGCGGCGATGTTAGGGGCAGCAGATTAGGGGTTCATCAGTATAATGTAGGTGGCTGCGGTGTCCGGAGCGGCAGATTAGGGGTTAAAATTTTTATTATAGTGTTTGTGATGCGGGAGGGCCTCGGTTTAGGGGTTAATAGGTAGTTTATGGGTGTTAGTGTACTTTTTCGCACTTTAGTTATGAGTTTTATGTTACAGCGTTGTACCATAAAGCTCATAACTACTGACTTTTAAATGCGTTAGGACTCTTGACAGGGTAGAGTGTACCGCTCACTTTTTGGCCTCCCAGGACAGACTCGTAATACCGGCGCTATGGAAGTCCCATAGAAAAAAGACTTTACAAAGTTTACGTAAGTCGTTTTGTGGTAAGGCCAAAGAAGTATGCGGTGCCCCTAAACCTTCAAGACTCGTAATAGCAGCGGGCATAAAAAAGCAGCGTTAGGACCTCTTAACGCTTCTTTTTTACCCTAACGCACAACTCGTAATCTAGCCGGTAGTTTGTTCTCTTGGGTACCTTTGTTGAAAATAATATGTACATATCCTCAGCAGCATCAATGCACTTACTGGTGATTGGTGGCTATGCACATTTGTCATTGGCTCACTAGATGTGGTCAGCTAGCTCCCAGCAGTACATTGCTGCACTGGAAATTAAACCCTTTGCATGGTTTAGACACAAATATATGCAAGCAACAGCCCAATAATAAATGAAGAGCCTGATGTGTTTACCCCCTGCTAAACGAAGCCTCTGTGTATAAATGGGGGAAATTACAAACTGTGCAACACTTTTAAGATGCCTTGTTTCATCACCACTTGTATCCTACCCTCTCTGGTATTATATATCACATGGCTTCCCTTTATCTGACACCTGTCTACGCACTTCAGCATAACAGAAGATCACAGATACAGTTTCAGAAAAAAACTTGCATACAGTAAGCAATGAGTAATAATAGAGAAAATTAAAAGGCCACCTCTCTGGTGGGAGTACTGCACACAACATTATTAAACGCTATACAGGCTGACCTGAGCACGAGACAGATTTAATAGACAGGGACAGGAAGCCAAAAAACGGGACTGTCCTGGGAAAAATGGGACAGTTGGCAACTATCCAAACTGTTCAGAAATCCAAACCTTTTCAAGTTCCAAACAGATTGGATGCTCAAACAAAACCATAAAAGCTTCTGTACAATTTTTCTCCATGATGGTGGAGGTCCTAAGTGAATAGTTTGGTAATGGGAAATTACCAGTTTTAGCTAAATGTCTGCTGAGTATTGACGTGCACAAGAGTCAGCATCTGCAGAAATGATGTATTTGTGTTTGTTATTCTGCAGACCCAGGCAGAGGTATATTGCATCTCACTTAAAGTGAAGGTCAATTTTGACAAATTAGTTACGTTTTTTTAATAAGCTTATTAAAAGCAAGGGCACTTTAATTCATCAAAATTGACATTTCAAGCATTTTCCTCAAAAACTTACCTCTTAATCCTGAGAGCTGCTCCATCGATTCCCCCGGCCGTCATGGCCTGAGGGAATGCCGGGTTTGGATGAAGCCGGATTAGTCATTTTGGACCCACAAAGAGGGCTTGTGATGGGCGGAGGAAGCTCTGCAGCGGCTCTCAGGAATAAAAGGTACGTTTTTGAAGAAAACGCTTGAAATGTCAATTTTGATGAATTAAAGTGCCCTTGTTTTTAATAGGATTATTAAAAAGCGGGCACTAATTCGTCAAAATTTACCTTTACTTTAATATTCCGACGTCTCCATCACATCACATGTGCTGCTAGGTGATTATCTTTATCAAGGGCAGAGTACAAAACAAAATCCTACCTGGTTCAGACCAATAGTGCATTTAGTCTGGTGAAATAGAGTGAATTGGAGGGCCTGTCATATTGTGCCCCCCAGACCCTTAAATCCCTGAAGCAATTGAGATTTTCATTACATTAATATGTTTGCTATTAATATATTGGTCAATTTGCCAACAGAAATATATAATAACTGTCAATATGTGATGTAAACTGAAAGTGAAAATGGTATAAATCCTTGATGTGAATGTCCAGAATTTGAATCCAGCCCATTCTATGAATTTGAATTGATGCCCAATCCATAAGTGTCAATGGTGACATTGAATTGATTAATGCTACCTTGGAGAAGATAATTCACAGTGCCCCCCCCCCCCCCCCTCATAATACACACACAAAGGCAACAAGCTCTTGAGAGCAAACTGTTATGTGCAGTAATAGATCGAGCACCCCAATCTTCAATTGGATGTACAACCTGCTGCCTATTTTAAAAATGTTGGCATAGCTAGGGGGCTACAAGTAGTGTAAGTTTCATTTAGACCACTGGTTTTCAAACCTGTCCTGAGGCTGCTCTAACAGGCCAGATTTTGAGGATATTTGAACTAGAGCACAGAGAAAACAATAAGATGAATTGTAAACATGGTTATTTTACTTGCTCTCACCCAAGGTAATCCTGAATATGTTAGGAATGCCCAAGGACAAGACCAGTGATTTAAAATATGCATGGATAACACTCAATTATTTAATTGCACTGCAGTCCTAATGAAGTCATGCTTTAAATTAATGCGTCAATTTAGGGCCAGATTATGAGTTGAGCGTAAAATATCACTTGCACGAAAGCAATATTTGAGCTTAACTGAGTAATAACAGCGCACGCAAATGTGCTCTGGTATTACAAGTGAGGTGCAATACAAACTCGAGGTCATGGTAGCAATGACCAGAAAAATTTGCCAGTTTGCAGGCTCGCAATAAATAGAGCTCCACTTGTAATCTAGAGCTTAAAGGACATTCTAGTCAAAATTTAAATGCACATAGATTTATCACATCTTTGAATAGAAACACATTTGCAATATACTGGACATTTTTTGGAAAAATGCTTCTAGTAAGCGTTATCACCATTTTAGTGTTAACATTTTTCTCTGCACGTGCATGTGAGGCATAGCTAGATATTGTCACTGCACCCACATTTTAAATAATGCAGCTGCTCAGATCATCAGTGGGGCTGTGGCATGTTAGCCATTAACAAATTGAGTCATTACCCGATAGTACAAGCACCTTAGGCTCTCTAAGCAAGTGTTGTGTTTAAAATGCTGGTGAACGGTGCATACTTACATACACTTTTGAAACAGCTATAGCTTTTATTAGAAGCATTTTTGATAATGCATGTATATTACAAAAATGCTTCTGTTCAATACCGAAATGCACCCATGTGGTTTCCAATTTTGGCTGGAATATCCCTTTAATGTCCCTTAATGTATTTTCAAGTGTTAAACAAAATGGTGAGCAGCCACAGAGAAACAGGGTTTGTGCTGGACAATTGTCAGCGTGTGATACAAATGTGTTGTAATGTGCAGGCGCAGGAAAGGTTAGGGGTTTCAAACATGACACAAACCATTCGCAGACACAGATGGATGGCTTCCATCCTACATAGACCTCTGTGAGCTTGGCAACGGATTACACAAATAGTGGACATGCAAAAGATTTGGTCTCAGGAATGAAAATAAACAGAATAGTCGTCATTTATACTTTCCAGAGATATAGAACAGCTTGGCAATGCACAGCATTTTCACAGTTTGTATTTATAAAGGGGCGACGCAGACAACACAAACAGCTCACACAGACATTTATTATATAGCATTGTCCCTAAGTACAATTTATTTACAAGGCTTATTATATATTTCCTTTTATTTTATGCTGTCATTTTCCAAGGTATCCATACAAACCCCTTATTGCAACAGAGATGCTGCCCTTTAAAGCAGATTAGCCGATTATTTTCCAGAGCTGTGTTTAATTATACTCAATCGTTGTTCTTTCTGCTAACTTATTCCATTCCATCTGGCTGTGCAGAGCTGGTTTTTATGTACATTTCAAAGAGTTTTATCAGCAAAGCTGCATTTTCCTTCACTTCTCAGATAAGTAGAGAAATTTGAAATATTCACACAATCTGAGATCTTTATTGAGGGGTTGGCGGATATGGGTAACAGCTGACATCTATGGCAAACTCCCCCATAAACCTGACATATACAGATCTGTATTGCTCTTTTTTCTGTATCCAATAGTTTACATAAAGCATTTAAAAACACCAAGGGAAAATAAAAAGCCTATGATGTACCTTACTCACATTAGAGACATTGAGATGTGCCAGGTTTAAAATATATTTGTATTTTCATAACTGGTGATATCATAGAATGTGCTGTCACATAAAGTGTTAATGTACAATTATTTTAACATATTATTCTATATTTTAACATATTTTTCTATCCATTTGGTCAATATTTTTGAGAATTAAACGAACCAAGAAAAATTGTATTAGTAAATAAACACGTGTTAACAATATTTGTCTGTTTTTTAAACTGTTACTTTAGAAAACTAATACAAAGTTGCAAATTCTTAGTGTGAAAATGTATTCTTTAGCTATTAAACAATGTATTTATTTACTGTATATTTGTATATTTTGTACTTTCAAATTATTTGTCTTTAGAACATATAGTAATTATTTATGTAGAAAATGAATGTATACATACAGTTTTGTAAAGTTAAAGAAAAACAAGTTATGTTTATTTCCACTAACCCTGTATCATGTGACAGCCATCAGCCAATCACAAATGCATATAGTATATTCTGTTATTTCTTGCACATGCTCAGTAGGAGCTGGTGAACACAAAAAGTGTAAATATTAAAAGACTGTGCACATTTTGTTAATAGAAGTAAATTGGAAAGTTGTTTAAAATTGCTGCTCTATCTGAATCATGAAGGTTTAATTTTTACTTGAGTGTCCCTTTAAGAATGGTATATGAAACCTCAACATTTTCTTTCATGATCCAGACAGAACATACAATTTTGAACAACTTTCCAGTTTACTTATATTAACAAATGTCCTTCATTCTCTTGGTATTATTTGTTGAAGGTGCAGCAATGCACTATTGAGAGCTAGCTGAACACATCTAGTTAGCCAATGGCAAGAGGCATTTAGCTCCTAGTACTGTATTGCTGTTCCTGAGCTTACCTAGGCATGCTTTTCAACAATGTATATCAAGAGAACAAAGCAAATTAGATAAATAAATTGGAAAGTTGTTTTAAAATTGTGAATGTTTACTGTCCCTTTACTGGTTGTGGTCTCAGTAAATGTACAACGCTAATAGCATCTTGGATACAAATTGTATGAGTGAATGTTAATTAACTATTTTTTGATAGTTATGTTGTAACATGTATTTATGTGATATTCATATACAATCATATATTTACTTGTGTTTTATTTGCATTAGTGAGTCAGATTTATTCATTGATTCAGTCTTTATGTTAAATGACACATTGGGTATCTTTAAACAGCAGTCTACACCAGAATTTTTATTGTTTAAAAAGGTAAATAATCCCTTTATTACCCATTCCCCAGTTTTGCATAACCAACACGGTTATATTAATATACTTTTTACCTCTGTGATTACCTTGTATCTAAGCCTCTGCAGACTGCCCCCTTATCACAGTTCTTTTTACAAACTTGCATTTTAGTCAATCAGTGTGTGAGCTCAATGTTATCTATATGACATACATGAACTAACGCCCTCTAGTTGTGAAAATATGTCAAAATGCATTCAGATAAGAGGTGGCCTTCAAGAGCTAAGAAATTAGCATATGAGCCTACCTAGGTTTTGCTTTCAACTAAGGATACCAAGAAAACAAAGCAAAACTGATGATAAATGTACATTGGAAAGTTGTTTAAAACTACATGCCCTATCTGAATCATGAAAGGTTATTTTTTACTAGATTGTCCCTTTAAGCCTGTAGTTGGATATAATATGTTTGTAAACAAATAAATGTAAATACTGATTATTTATATTGTATCAGGATTTATTACTTTCATTTACAGGATAAAAGCTTTTTATGTTTGCTGTAAGAATTTATTTGAATAATTATTCTAAGGGTTAAATGAGGGTAAATACAGTTAATATGTTTTTAACCAATTATGGCTAGGTCTATCAATACTACCCTATCGACTGAAACGCATTAGGCTCCCTTTTTACAGTCATAGTCATCCTTATTTGGGTACCTTGCTTGTTCAATAAAGATTGACTTTGTATCTGCACTAAATTGCTGTTCTGTCTGAGCCTTAAGTCTTTGTGAAGAAAGAAGCAGCTATTCACGTTGTTCATTTTAATGGACACAAAGGTTAAATAGTACTTTTTGTCTAGACTCCCTAAGGGTGGACCTGTTGCCCAGCGTTGCCTATATAGTTGCACCTCTCTGATAGAAAGCTGAAACATATGCCTGGGAATGCCATGTATC
This sequence comes from Bombina bombina, assembly GCF_027579735.1. Lineage (NCBI taxonomy): Eukaryota > Metazoa > Chordata > Amphibia > Anura > Bombinatoridae > Bombina > Bombina bombina. The sequence goes on from NC_069506.1 coordinate 22,910,266, forward strand.
TTGTGCAGAGGAGCATACTGTGGTATTTTGGGGCAGTACTTGTTTTTTTTCAGGTAGTACCAAACTGATACACTGTAGGTTCTCTATTAATGCTGTGACCCAGACTGTCATGCAGACCTACTGTTGGCGGAATCTGTTGGCGCTCTACAAATAACCGATAATAATAATAATAATTGCTTTTTGTGCGCGAGAGCGATAACTTTTTACTTTCAACTAGCAATACCAGCGCAACCCGACATGCACAAAAAGTTTACTTCTAGTGCAATTAGCGCTCTAGAGAAAGCACTAAATAGTAATCTGGCCTTTAATAGACTGTGGTGTAAAACCCCCCAGCTATTTCATATACACAAATAAACCTGAAAATGCAATTTCTCATACATTTTATACTCTGCAGCTGGTATAACAAGTCACCGAAAATACATTAAACGGACACTAAACCCAATTTTTTTATTTCATGATTCAGATAGAGGATGTAATTTTAAGCAACTTTCTAATTTACTCCTATTATCAATTTTTCTTTGTTCTCTTGCTATCTTTATTTATAAAGCTTGAATTTAATGTTAAGGAGCCAGCCCATTTTAGGTTCAGCACTCTGGATAGTGCTTGCTTATTGGTGGATACATTTAGCAAACCAATAAGCAAGCATAACCCAGGTTCTCAAACAAAAATGGGCCGGCTCTTAAGCTTTACATTCCTGCTTTTTAAATAAAGATAGCAAGAGAATGAAGAAAAATTGATAACAGGAGTAAATTAGAAAGTTGTTTAAAATGACATGCCCTATCTAAATCATGAAAGTTTATTTTTGACTAGACTATCCCTTTAACTAAAACAATGCCTGGGGCCTGTTTGGTATTGAAAATGGCCCCAGACCAGAGTGCAATTTCACAACATATTGAATTAGCACCATTGTTTGCTTTCACTTCAGTGATGCATTGAAAATACCAGATTGCAAAGTGTCCATAACACAGATTTGTCTCTTCTGGTTTGTCATTTGGGAACGATACAGTGCACACGTCTGACTGATCACAGAATAAATGCTGATATTTTCAGGACTTTTAAAAGGACACATTAGTGATTATATTTCTGGTCCCTTCATTTATGTTTGCCTTTCCTGTAATCTATATCAAAGAATAGCAAAACAAAGACTGAAAAAAGACTTACATGGCTTGGTCTGATTAAAGGGACGTTAAAGTATTTCTTTTTAACAAGCTTTATTAATTTATTTACAGAAAGAAAAAGTAAAATTGACTAAGTGCAAACATTCTGTAGTCATTCATGCATAGCCATAAACAATACTCATTACATTTACATACCCCAACTCTTTTTATCCATTCACTGGAGCGGAAGAGGAACTCCATACATGCAGATATGGCTTTTTACAGCTGTAAAATGTTTTATTCGCACATAGTATACATCAGCAATTGCAAACAATCTGCATACCAAAAAAGGGCTAGATTACAAGTGGATCGCTTATTTATCGCTCGCCTGTAAAAGGGTAAATTTGTCCATTTACAGGTACGCAATAAATAACCAGCCATTACAAGTTAGAGCTCAAACAAATTAAACCAGGGATCAGATCTCTGGTTAATTTTATAAATGTCCCCCAATTGGCCCCAAAATTAAGTATAGTGTGACATATATGGTATATAGTGTAATAAAATAAAAATATAGCATCTTTAATTTTAATAAATATGACTGCACACTGCAGTTTTTTAAGCTTATTTGGGTGGGTGTGGGGTGTTAGAAAAATCAAAACAGCACTGAAAAGTGCCTTTACATTGCGGTCTATAGGGGGTCTGTAAATATCCTATTTTATAAAAGGCCAAGTGTTTGTCTGAAGCCGTCATGCGCAGTAGAGACAAACACTTGGCCTTGAGATAGGGAGCGTGAGGTACACAAACAGCTGTGAGGTCTGGGGAGCGCGAGGTAAGCTACTCAACAGCTGTGAGGTCTGCTGCGTGAGAAGCGGCCACGCGCTCCCCAGACCTCACAGCTGTTTGTGGCCGACGGGAGCGTTGTGATGGGGGCGTGGCCGGGCGTCACGAGGGGCGTGGCCGGGCGGGTGTCGCCGCGATGGGGCGTGGCGGGGCGTGGCCGGGCGGGGTCCCGCGATGTGAAGACAGAGCCAGAGAGGGAGCAGGAGAGGGGGGGGAGAAGGGACAAAGAGGGGGGAGAGAGCCAAAGGGGGAGGGGAGAGCCAAAGGGGGGGAGCCAAAGAGAAGGGGGGGGAGCCAAAGAGAAGGGGGGGGAGCCAAAGAGAAGGGGGGGAGCCAAAGAGAAGGGGGGGGAGCCAAAGAGAAGGGGGGGAGCCAAAGAGAAGGGGGGGGCAAAGAGAAGGGGGGAGCCAAAGAGAAGGGGGGGAGCCAAAGAGAAGGGGGGGAGCCAAAGAGAAGGGGGGAGCCAAAGAGAAGGGGGGGGAGCCAAAGAGAAGGGGGGGGCAAAGAGAAGGGGGGGCAAAGGGAAGGGGGGGCAAAGAGAAGGGGGGGCAAAGAGAAGGGGGGGGCAAAGAGAAGGGGGGCAAAGAGAAGGGGGGGCAAAGAGAAGGGGGGGGCAAAGAGAAGGGGGGGCAAAGAGAAGGGGGGGGCAAAGAGAAGGGGGGGCAAAGAGAAGGGGGGGGCAAAGAGAAGGGGGGGGAGGCAAAGAGAAGGGGGGGAGCCAAAGAGAAGGGGGGGAGCCAAAGAGAAGGGGGGGGAGCCAAAGAGAAGGGGGGGGCAAAGAGAAGGGGGGGGAGCCAAAGAGAAGGGGGGAGCCAAAGAGAAGGGGGGGAGCCAAAGAGAAGGGGGGGAGCCAAAGAGAAGGGGGGGAGCCAAAGAGAAGGGGGGGGAGCCAAAGAGAAGGGGGGAGCCAAAGAGAAGGGGGGGAGCCAAAGAGAAGGGGGGAGCCAAAGAGAAGGGGGGGAGCCAAAGAGAAGGGGGGGGAGCCAAAGAGAAGGGGGGAGCCAAAGAGAAGGGGGGGAGCCAAAGAGAAGGGGGGGAGCCAAAGAGAAGGGGGGGAGTCAAAGAGAAGGGGGGAGAGCCAAAGAGAAGGGGGGGAGCCAAAGAGAAGGGGGGGAGCCAAAGAGAAGGGGGGGGAGCCAAAGAGAAGGGGGGAGCCAAAGCGAAGGGGGGGAGCCAAAGAGAAGGGGGGGAGCCAAAGAGAAGGGGGGGAGCCAAAGAGAAGGGGGGGAGCCAAAGAGAAGGGGGGGAGCCAAAGAGAAGGGGGGAGCCAAAGAGAAGGGGGGGAGCCAAAGAGAAGGGGGGGAGCCAAAGAGAAGGGGGGGAGCCAAAGAGAAGGGGGGGAGCCAAAGAGAAGGGGGGGGAGCCAAAGAGAAGGGGGGGAGCCAAAGAGAAGGGGGGGGAGCCAAAGAGAAGGGGGGGGGAGAGCCAAAGAGAAGGGGGGGAGAGCCAAAGAGAAGGGGGGGGGAGAGCCAAAGAGAAGGGGGGGGGGAGAGCCAAAGAGAAGGGGGGAGAGCCAAAGAGAAGGGGGGGGGAGAGCCAAAGAGAAGGGGAGGGGAGAGCCAAAGAGAAGGGGGGGGAGAGCCAAAGAGAAGGGGGAGAGAGCCAAAGAGAAGGGGGGGGAGAGCTAAAGAGGGGGGAGAGAGAGAGCCAAAGAGGAAAAAGAGCCAAAAAGGAGAGAGAGCCAAAGAGGGGGGAGAGAGAGCCAAAGAGCGGAGAGAGAGAGCCAAAGAGGGGGGAGAGAGAGCCAAAGAGGGGGGGGAGAGCCAAAGAGGGGGGGAGAGCCAAAGAGGGGGGGGGAGAGCCAAAGAGGGGGGGAGAGAGCCAAAGAGGGGGGGAGAGAGCCAAAGGGGGGGGAGAGAGCCAAAGGGGGGGAGAGCCAAAGAGGGGGGAGAGAGAGAGCCAAAGAGGAGAGAGAGCAAAAGAGGGGAGAGAGCCAAAGAAGGGGGGGGAGAGAGCCAAAGAGGGGGGGGAGAGCCAAAGAGGGGGGGGGGGAGCCAAAGAGGATGGAGGAGAGCCAAAGGGGGGGAGAGAGCCAAAGAGGGGGGGAGAGAGAGCAAAAGAAAGGAGGGAGAGAGCCAAAGAGGGGAGAGAGAGAGCAAAGGAGAGGGGGGAGAGAAAGCAAAAGAGAGGGGGGAAGAGAGAGCAAAAGAGAGGGGGAGAGTGCAAGGGGTGGGACCGCTGTACTGCAAAAAATGGCCCGTGTACATGGGCTTTAGTACTAGTATATCTATATGCTGATATGCATATACTGTATATATGTATGTGTTAATATGTGTATATACACATATAAGCACATACATTTATATGTATGTATTCATAGAAATATATATTTAAATCTGTTGCCCATCACTGCGTGACTTACCCCCTTCGCTGCGCTAAATTCTGTGCTGTGTCTCACAGCATTGAAGCCTTTGGAAGCGCGCTCTATTGAGCGCAAAGCTTCCATGCAATGTGAATGTGAGCTCGCGTTCACATTGCGCTTCACTTTCAAGTACCAGTGTACAATTGCGTGCGCTGGTATTACGAGTGGATCTCAAATATAGATTTTGCAAAAGCGATATTTTGCACTCCATTCGTAATCTGGCCCAAAATGTTTTAAATACATTTAGAAGGACATTAGTATTTAAATAGAAATGCTCTATGTATCTTATTATTCCACTGTTGCTGTCATATAACTATGTGTCCAACCTCTGGAAAGGGGTTAAATGCACAGTTAAAGCTGTAGATCAGATAACTGAAGGCGACTGGTGAGCTAATGACAAGAAGCATATGTGTGTAGACACCAATCAGCAGCTAGCTCCCAGTAGTGCATTATTGCCCTTGAGCCTATCTAGGTATGCTTTTCAGGTAATAAAGTAAACAGAAGTAAATTAAAACGTTTCTTAAGATTGAATGCTCTAACTTATTCGTGCACTGAACAAACAATCAGTGTGTAGCATGTTTCAGGGTTAGAAACTTAAAGGGACATGAAATCCAAATATTTTCTTTCATGATTTAGAAAGAGCATGTAATTTTAAACAACTTTCTAATTTACTTCTATTATCTAATTTGCTTCATTCTCTTAATATACTTTGCTGAAAAGCATATCTAGATAGGCCCAGTAGCTGTTGATTGGTTGCTGCACATAGATGCCTCATGTGATTGGCTCACCCATGTGCATTGCTATTTCTTCAACAAAGAATATCGTATATATATATTGTATTCTCTACTTGAATCATGAAAGAAAATTGTTGGGTTTAGTGTCCCTTTAAATATTCAGGTTGCTCTACAGGCTTTCTGGGCACAGATAAAAAAATATGATTTTCATAGTTCAATTACAGGAAAAGTGGACAGAACCAATAGCAAAGTGTAGCATTTTTCTACTTTACATAATGAAATAGGTTATTTCCATTCTTTTTTCAGTTTTATGTCCCTTTAAAGGGCCATTATACACTCATTTTTCTATTTATAAAGACCATAAAGTTTTTTTTTTTTTAAAAAATGTATAATTTTACTTATTTTTTTAAATAACATTGCTCTGATTTTCAGACTCCTAACCAAGCCCCAAGGTTTTATTTGAATACCGTCAGGTACCTTCTCCAGCTTGCTCCTGTTTGTTTAAAGGGTCTTTTCATATGCAAAAGAAGGGGGAGGGGGGGTGTCTTATTTCCCACTTGCAGTGGGCTTTCCAACTGCCTTTTCAACAGAGCTAAACTGACAGCTTCTATGTAAGTTTTTAAACCATTTTATACTGGATTTTTATATCAGTATCTGTGCATCTTATTCTTTATAGTAGTGTCTATTACATGCAGTTATATGAAAATAGTGTATACTGTCCCTTTAAGTCTACAGTTCTGGAGAGTTTAAGGACCAGACTAGATGAAGCCCTGAGTCTTATCTATCTATCTATCTATCTATCTATCTATCTATCTATCTATCTTATCTTCAGGAAATCTGATTCTTCAGCCTCAGATATACATTCTGATGTTTATCTTTTTTTGATGTCTTACTGTATTGTAATGACGATCTCAATCTCAGGTCTCTCTATCTTTATAACACAGTAGGCCGGCGACTGACCCTTCAATGTGACAGGACCTTGAGTCTTCATGTTATACAGCACATTGCTCTGCCTGGCACTGAAAAGGTTATATAAGTGCGACCCATCGAGTATGCGGCAGCTAGCCAGTTGTACTGGCCTGACCATCTGTGACCTAGAATCTGCTAAACTGGCAGAGGGGGAAATGGACAAGAAAAGGGAGGAGGGTCACAGATGATCTCCTTCAGCTGAGGTTGCCATGGGGACATCTAGGGAATGGCGAGGAAAGCCTGTGCTGAGCTTCAGGCACAGATACCCATAATTCCTTGCTGTCAGCCCTGGCTCCTTACGCTCTGTTTGTTGCCAGCCCTCCATTCCTCAAGCAGACAAGTCCATTTCCTTAATGTTGTACCTGTTTCTTTTTCTCCCATCATACAATCTGCCCATTGGCTTCCTGACCTGTGTCTTCCAATCCACACAGGACTCCGGCCAAAAAAAGGAGCAACAAACCACATTCATTAAAAATTTATGTATATCTCATGCTTTATTTAATGCAATTAAAATCACAGTGAAGATGTTAATCACTGGGAGGGTGAAACCGCTAAATGAGTTAAAGTACAGTATGAGATGCAGTGAGCTTCTTTTTGTGCCAATAAGGAGGGTGTGACTTTGTAGCTCCCACAGTCCATTTGCATCATTTGCTTGTTTGCAGGTAAGGTGCTGGATATCAGGCTCTATAATCAGTGCACATTTATTGGCTCACAAAATCCAATGAAACAGTATAGAAAATAATACATGTAGCCCTAATCTATATATTAAATTGGTCAACTTAGCTAATATCAACCAAGGATCAGACTTTCAGCCAGAGGATGCTGTTTCTCCTGCTCAATGCCTCTATGGCTGCTTTACTGTCTCTTCCAACAATGTATCTGCAGTCTGCTTTTCAGAAGGTGGTCTAGAATCATACCCAATATATGGTCTGGATCTTGATCCTCAGATTCTGCCCCCGGCCCCTATACAACTCGCTCAGTATTATAAGTGTTAAATATGATACAAAACGTAATACAGATTATGCATCAAAATTATAGAACAACCTAGTACAGCAGTTCCAAAAATTAAATGGATGAAGTTGGTCTATAAATATGTTATCATTCATTTAGCCCTCCTAAGATCAAATCAAAACAATTGATCCTGTTTCAATAGAAAGTGTGCACAAACTCTCCTTCAGGAAGAGGGGTTTCAATGTCAACATCTATTAATACAAGTGACATTCTTGACAGCCATCTTGGTTGTGGCAAATATTTATATATATACATACATATATACATACACATATAAAAGTACACAAAAGCATTTTCCCTATCTGAGATGTCTGCTGTGGGAGCATGTACTCAGGGCAAAGTGTTCATCATCTAGGGTTGCCATCTCAACAATGTTTTCCGGGATAGTTATGAGTTACACATGTTTCAGGGTTTGCAGGAAGGAACATGAATAATGCTGTCCATGGGTACAATGAATGTTCCTTCCTGCACACCCTGCAGCATGTGTAACTCATAGCCATACAGAAAAACATGGCCAAGGTAGCAACATGATCCTTGACCACATCTACAAGTAAGCTGCAGGTTCTTGGACAGTTTTATCATTAGGCAACAAGAATAGCTGCCTATATGAATGATAACTGTCTGTGTCCCTTTACAGTTGTGTAACATTTGGTTTAGCACTGTAGGGTGATCAGGTGACCATCAATGGTGGTTCTACAGAGGTACACAAGGATGTAAAATAACTCTGATATTTCAGGTTGCGCCCAGGGCCAGGCTCTATAATTGGACCAGGTGGAACCAAGGCACCCAGGCAGAACTTGTCAGGGGCAGCACCTAGGCATATTCTGGTTAAAAGTGTAATTAAAATAAATTAATCTTATATGATGCCCATCTCCATGTTGTCATGTGAATTTTTAATCTGCTGAACTTTCTCTCTGAGACAACTGACTGAGACAACTGGGTTTAGAATGTAGTGAGCTGAAGGTTGAGGGGTGTTATTTTATTCTTGGACCCAGGCAGAACAATATCTTGAGCAAGCCCTGGTTGCACCCTAATTGTGCTGAGGATAAGGGCAAAAGACCACTATAACCACTTTTGCAAAAAGGTCAAAGGTGTTTACTTTTGAAGATAGCAGAAAGTTCATGTCTGTGTACAATTTGCCTTAAGGGTTGCCAGCGTCTAATTGGTAGACAGTGACATGCCTCACTAATATTTTTTCTAATTGGCTAATAAGCAAAATGTCCACTACATTATTGGATGAGAGTGACAATCCTCAATGCATTCAAATTAATTTATTTGTTAAATTAAATTTAGTTTGGTTACTTTATGCTGGGCTGTGTGGTTCTTTTGCACAGTGCTGTTTATAATGTTGTTTCTATATTTAAATTATTTATTGCAGAGATTAAATATTATAATATTCTCTTAATTATGGCCCAGGTTACAAGTGGATTGCAAAAAATTAGCACTATTGTGTGCTAACATTGCTCAAATATATTCATATGTGCAAAACCCTACAAAAGTAAAACAATTATTAATGTGCACTAAACACAAAGGCAAGATTACAAGTCGCACAGCATATCAGTTACGAAAATTCTGTTCATGTATTCCCCATAGTAGTCAATTGAGAAGACAAATAGAAAAAAACACAAAACCCTAATCTGTTGCGCAAAGCCCATGACGTATTCTCCACAAAAAGTTTACATGAAAATTTCATATTGCAAAAATATTTTCGCAACGGAATATGTTCTATTTAATTGTAAATAAATATTTATCTATAAATGTGATGATTTTTTGGACTGATATATCTATTTATTGCGAGATATAATTATGAATATATATAATGTCTAGATATCTCAAGATCTATATGTGAAAATCTCTTTGAAAATACATCTGAGATATTGTTTAATGTGCATAAGATTGTAATGTGAAATATTTTCATTATCTTCATAGTTAAACATATCTCTAATCCTTTTTGATCCCTTATAACTTTTGTGTGCAACATTTTTTTTAATAATATTTATTAGATAGTGTTAATATGAGTGTAACTGTACTTTGTAATGTATTTTTTTATGTGTTTTGTGAAACTTTTTTGTTGCGCAAAGCTGTTAACTACAGCTCTTTGAGCGCGGAAAGGATTGTTGCGTAAAATGGCGAATGCAAGTACGGAATCGCGATTTCTCAAGACTTGTAATATCTGCGCAATGGAAATTGATTGCGAAAAGACCATATCTCGTGGGGAAAACCCATACCACGCAACTTGTAATCTTTCCCAAAGGTAGTTATGAATATTATATATATGTGTGTGTGTGTGTTTATAAATATATATATATAAATATATATATATATACAGTATATATATATGTGTGTGTATATATTCATATAGATACATAGGTATAGATATATCTATTTTTTTTAAATTTAATCATTTATATATATATATATCTATATATATATATTTAAAAATACAAAGAACATTTCCTTCTATGTGAGGAACATTGGAATGTTACATATTAATAACTTACTTCAGCTTTAGCACTGTAGGTCTTACACGGTGTCTGGTTAGTGCAAGCGATAAGTGTTAGTTTTGGGGATTTTTTTTAAACCATGCTCCATTTAAGTCTCTGGGGTATATTTACCAGGGTGCGGACAGACATGATCTGCTACAGCGTATCATGTCCGCCACACATCAATAAATGCCGACAGCATACGCTGTCAGCATTTATCATTGCACCAGCAGTTCTTGTGAACTGCTGGTGCAATACCGCCCCCTGCAGATTCGCGGGCAAACGGTCGCTAGCAGGGGGTGTAAATCAACCCGATCATATACGATCAGGCTGATTGCTGTCCACCACCTCAGAGGTGGCGGACGAATTTAGGAGCAGCGGTCTTAGGACGCTACTTCTTAACTTCCGCTTCAGGTGGAACTGAAGCGGAGTGGGTCAGAAGCAGCATCCGCTGCTTCATAAATCGACCCCTATGGGGCCAATACGTTAATGTGGTTTTGATATCTGAAGTCCTGAAGGTAGCGCTTATTGAGTTTCACGCCCACGCAAACAATTTACTTTCAACTTGCAATATGTTTGCTAACCCGTGTGTGTTTGTGCACAAGCGAAAACGCTAAATAGTGTGCCACTTGTAATCTGGCCCTCTATTGGGACACGCAGTAACATTTATGACGTTGAGTCAATGGTGAAAAAGTTCTTTATGTAGTTCTGTGCTAAATAAATAATAAAAATAATGATATTTTTGCTTCAGGTCTATATTATAAAAAAATATATATTAGTAAAAAATAGTAAAATATATTAGTACTATATTTTACAGCAGTATTTTTGATTGCGCTTGAGCCTTAATACGAGTTAACTAATAGCACTCTCTGCAATATCCATTAAAAGTATAGAATAAAATAAATTCAGACACATTTAGATGCTTTGGATAAAATATTTAACCATCGCCTTGTAATACTAAATTGCGCTCTATTCTTTGCACAAGTTCCCACAAAAGATAACCCACTCTGCTCTATCGATCGCACTCTACTTGTAATCTATCACGTAATTAAGTTCATTTTACACCTTTTTTTTTTTTTTGCAACAGTTCTATGAGTAATTGAGCCTCGAGAGCGACCTGAACATATATTGCTACATTTCATGCACTATAAATTTCTTTGCCAATTAGAGCTGATCAAAAGCTACACTTGGGGTTTTACTTCACTAAAAGGCTTGAAGTATGCCCCTGACCACAATGCACTGGGGGAAGCGCATCTCTAGATGTTAGAAAGAAAAACAGGACAATTGTGACTCATTTCGGGACAGCTACAAAGTCTACTTTTAACAACAGCAGCACCATGCTTTTAGTAACTGGTAAGGATTTCTTCAGAATAAGTGTTGATTAAACTAAAGAGGAAGAAAATGCAAGCTCACGTTCCCAGATTATTCATCTTAAATAAAAAATATATCTTGACAACTAGTGGAGACCCTTCTCTGTAATTTAGGACTAGATTACAAGTGACATGCTAGCATTAGGCACGATATTAAAACATTGCGCCCACGTTAACTTGTGCGCATATAACAAGGTGAAAGTAAACGTGACCACATGAGTACAAACTAAATTTGCGCTCGTCAGGTTAGTGCGACTGAAGACCTCACGTAAAGGGTTAGGGCTAAAATTAAAGTTGCATTAAATGCTACATAAATACATTAAAGTTAACACAGCACTCAAATATACACTATCTAAAAAAAAATTATCCACATAAATATTAATAAAAAAAGTTGTAAGGGTATGTTAAACACAGATAAAATATATCTTTTCAAATGGGAAGATACATATAAAAAAATCATAGACTACTTACTTTCTGTACATTAATAGTGAGACATTGTATCCTCGCCAGATGGATCTCCAGACAACCCCCAACTATGGCCCAATTTAAGCGTCTCCTAATGAAGCAATTGTTTATAGAGCAACACGATGTTAAACTGAACACAAGTCATAGGCTCCAACCTTTTTTAAAAAAATGGCAACCCCTAATAACTGCACTCAATCCAGATCTGCAAAGACAAATTCTTAAACCTTTTGCCCAGCTAGAGGCGATGCTTTTAGCAACCCTTAATGGGGAATGGCGGGACCAGGGGAGAACCAACTGGTGGCTGTAAACATCTCTGAAGAAATGTTGTTCTAAACTATTTCACCTGGTAACGTGAGACACCATGGATCATGATGTCTCCTTTTTGTTTTTTGTTTTTTTCCCTCTCTTTCTTTCCCCTAATTTGGGTTTGATGTCCCTTTAAATTATTGAACATTAAATATAAAATTGAATTCCCTCTGAGATAATTAATTATGGTTAGTGAAAATATTTGCAATGCTCTATACATTACTTTTTTGTCAGCTTTTCCTGTAATTTTCCACTCGCCCAGAGGCTAAATGTGGCCCACAGTTTAGTTTGAGTAGACCTGATATAGATGATTAAGCACAAAAATTTATTGTAGATTGACATTGGCCTCAATTCACTAACAGGATGATTACGAGTTTTGTGCTAAACAGGGTTCAAAACTAACACCAAAAAAGTTGCATTATTTCACTCTCCATAGTGCTGCCATTACGAGTTACTGAAAAGCCTCCTTGTGCGCGCGATATGGTGGCGTTAAGCTCCATACCGCACAAAATCCAAGAGCTGAGTTTACGTGCTCGTGCATGCTTTCCCTCATATACATCAATGGGAAGAGAGTGTTAGAAAAAACCTAACACCTGAAGTGCGGAATGAAATATCTCTGTAACGCAACCCCATTGATGCTTATGGGGAAAAAAAAGTTACGTTTAACCCTAACACCCTAGCATAAACCCCTAGTCTAACTACCCCTAATCTGCCGCCCCGACATTACCAACACTAATAAAAGTTATTAACCCCTTTTCCGCCGCTCCCCCAAATCGCAGACACAAATGAAAGTTATTAACCCCTATTCCGCCGCTCCCCGACAATGCCGACACCTAAATAAAGTTATTAACCCCTAATCTGCCGCCCCCGACATCGCCAACACTAATAAAAGTTATGAACCCCTATTCTGCCTCTCCCCGACATCGCCGCCACTATAATAAAGTTATTAACCCCTATTCCGCAGCTCCCCAACATCGCTGCCACTATAATAAAGTTATTAACCCATATTCCGCCTCTCCCCAACATCGCTGACACTATAATAATGCGTTTAACCCCTAATCCGCCGCTCCCCGACATCACCGACACTATAATAAAGTTATTAACCCCTGAACCTTTGGCTTCCCACATCGCCGCCACTAAATAAACCTATTAACCCCTAAACCTCTGGTCCCCCACATGCCGCTACTAAATAAACCTATTAACCCCTAAACCGCCAGCCCCCCACATTGCAAAAAACTAAATTAAACTATTAACCTCTAAACCTCTAAACACCCCCGAACTTGTAAAATTACAATATAACTATATTAAAATAAATAAAAACTTACCTGTGAAATATAAATTAACCTAACATAACCATTCTAATAAAATTTAAAGAAACTACCAATTAAAAAATCTAAATTACAAATTTTAAAAAACCTAACACTACGAAAAAAATTACAAAAATCTAAAATTACAAAAAATAATAAACACTAAATTACAATTACACCTAATTTAATAGCCCTATAAAAATTCAAAGTTCAAAACAGCCAATAGGATGAGAGCTACTGAAATCCTATTGGCTGTTCAAAACAGCCAATAGGATGAGAGCTACTGAAATTTATGAGAGCTACTTTTTTATATTAGGGCTTTGTGCTTTTAAAGATCTGAATGCCCTTTTAAGGGCAATGAAAAAAGTGTTGAATGCCCTTTTAATGGCAATGTCCATACAAATGCCCCTTTAGGGATAGGATAGCTTAGGTTTTTTTTTAGAGTTAGGTTTATTTATTTTGGGGGGTTGGTTGGGTGGTGGGTTTTACTGTTGGGGGCACTTTGTACTTTTTTACAGGTAAAAGAGCTGTTTAACTTAGGGCAATGCCCTACAAAAGGCCCTTTTAAAGGCTATTGGTAGTTTATTGTAGGCTAGGGGGTGTTTTTATTTTGGGGGGCTTTTTATTTTTATAGGGCTATTAGATTAGGTGTAATTGTTTTTATTTTTCATAATTTCGTTTATTATTTTTTGTAAGCTTAGTGTTTTTTATTTTTCATTATTTAGTGTTTATTATTTTTTGTAATTTTAGATTTTTTATTTTTTGTCATAGTGTTAGGTTTTTTTTAGTGTACAGATTTTTTAATTGGTAGTTTTTTAATTTTATTAGATTAGTTAGGTTAATTTATAGTTTAAACTCAGTATTTTTTTATTTCACAGTTAAGTTTTTATTTATTTTAAGATAGTTATATTGTACTTTTAATTTAAAGTTAGGGGGTGTAAGGTTTAGGGGTTAATAGTTTCATTTAGTGTTTTGCGATGTGGAGGGCTGGCGGTTTAGGGGTTCATAGGTTTATTTAGTAGCGGTGATGTGGGGAGCCGGAGGTTTAGGAGTTATTAGGTTTATTTAGTGGCTGCGATGTGGGAGGCCGGAGGTTTAGGGGTTAATAACTTATTATAGTGGCAGCGATGTCGGGGAACGTCGGATTAGGGGTTAACAGCTTTATTATAGTGTCGGCGATGTCGGGGGGTGGCAGATTAGGGGTTATTAAGTTTATTTAATAGTCGCGATGTGGATGGGAGGCAAATTAGGGGTTAATAGGTTTAATATAGTGTTTGCGATGCGG